>NC_140938.1:112386476-112668976 GCF_014529385.1 Adiantum capillus-veneris | reverse complement strand
ATTCCCAAAATGTAATGAGCTAATCACTTGACAACGATTTTAGATTAAAACTTTAAAGTTAGATGTCAGATCAAATATAGTGAAGTAAATTAGTGTTACATCCACATAATGCCACTATGGGCACTAGCCAACTTGTTGACCTTGAATTTTCAAATGTATTTGGTGTCATCTTCAACGAATGGGTGTCGGCATATGAACCATAGTTTTTGACATACTTGTATATTATAAACTTCTATGTTTTCATATCTGTATGCAAGTATGTATCTCTAGGATAAACTATATTAAATCAAAATATGCATATCTACCCATTCATTGTACTTGCTAAATTTGCTTTAGAAAATTTCATAATATGCACCATTGATATTTTTGTGTGAATCTTTCAAACTCATTGTCATACATGTATTACCTTTGCCTTCTTCCTCCTCATTTATTTTATTATCATAGCTGAACATGAGTGTAATGGGACTTGCACAGGTGTCACGTCATGCATAGTTCTCGGGGTTCAATACCCCCTTATATAACGTGTATTTGTGGGGTACCCCCCTACATAACATGTATTTGTGAAATTTTAAAAGAACCTCTCTTTTAATATGTTTGAATGAATAAAATGATCCCGTATTTTAGGAATTTTTTTCAAAATTGAATATAAAACCCCCTTCTTTTAATGTATCTCTGTTAAATTGCCTAAAAATTTTGAATTTTAAACCCCCTCCTTTTGAACTCACGTTATACATTAACATGATTACATAGTGCACCCCTCAAGGCATAGTTATGAGTTATTTTTGAAATGATTGTGCCTCATGCATGGTAACACATGCACCAATTATTTTGTTACTATATACATTTGGTAGTGATGTGTGTGAACACACTAGGACCGCCGGGGCATTTTTTCCCTCTTTAGGAGGTTTTTTCCCCCTTGCATTGTATATACGCCCATCACTCTAGGGCTATCTATCTTTCCATTACACACTAAGTAACACACTCTCTATTGTGTGCCTTGAGCTTCCTTCATCCTCTCCAAGCTGTGTGTGTTTCTCTGCAACCCTAATTCCAACAATTGGTATCAGAGCACGTTACGTCCTCCCGGGCTGAGTCGCTAGCTGCTCCAGGACATGCCTGCTCACTTTCTCCGATTACACTGAGGCTTGGAGAGAGTTCGCAAGTCTGCTCAGATTTTTGATTCGAGCTCATTTCGGCCTCTGTTTCCACTACAGGCAGGTTTGCACATGCAATTTTGTCATTTTGTGCAGATTTTTGTGAGTGCCGTTTTTTGCATTACAGGTGCCTTACAGTCTTCTACGGTTTGTGCTATATAGCACGTGTTGTTCTCGCTCGTTTCTCCTATTTTTGGGAAGTTTTCACATCAGGTGCAACATTTACCATGGCTGACAATAACACAGATGTGTTCAAGATGTTTGCTGCTGAGGACAGGTTGGATGGGGACAATTACCCTATGTGGGCTTACATGATGCTACATGTTCTTGTGTCAAAGGCGTCTGGAATATTATGCAGGGCATTAATGTATGTCCTAGTTCTGAGGATGTAGGCAATGTTGAGAATGTTGCAGGTCTTGTTGCAAGAATTGCTGTTATTAGAGTTGTTTTGCCTACGACAGAACAATCTCGTTGGGATGTAAAGGATGCACAGGCTCATGCATTGATTGCGTTGCGTTGTCTGTGAAGCGCACCATTCTACAAAACACGCTTGGGATATTTTGGCTGGTCTTTATGCAAGTCGCAATGAGGCTAAAATTGCTTTGTTGCGTAAAGAGCTGGAGTCGAAGATTATGCATGAGGAAGATGATATGGACACTTTCCTTGCTAGTGTCAAGGATATCAATGAGCAACTTATTTCTGCAAGGTGAAGTCATTTCAAACAGTTCCCTTATGCAGACTGTTCTTGATGCCTTACCAGATTCTTACCAGACTTTTGCTAGTACTTGGAGACTTATGACCCAAGGAAATCGAGAAGTTGTCAAGTTTGATGCATTATGCACATTACTGTTGCAAGAGTCACTTAAAAAAAAACAGGTTTAGACAACGTGCAGTGGAACAGGCTTTTATTGCTTCTCAAAGAAAGGGTGGTAACAACAATGCAACCACTTCTTATGGTTCTGCTGCGAGTGGCAACTTATGTTCCCAATGCTTCTGCTGGCAGCACATCGTTTGGCAATTCTGGTGATAAGGACAAAAAGAAGATGCGTTGCCATTATTGTAAAGATATTGATCACTTGATTAAGCAGTGTCCTAAGTTAAAGGCCAAAGAGGCTAAGAAGAAAGAGGGTGGTTCCACTGCAAAAATGCTGGTTCCACTACAAATGCAGCCATTGTTGAGTCCTCTGTAAAAGGAAATTGTAATGCTGTTGTTGATGCAGAATGGGATTTTAGTGCAGAGTGCACTTACAATCCTATTGTCCATGATGCATGCATGTTAGTTGCTGCAGATTCACATGTGTGGTATTTCAACAGTGGTGCTACAAAGCACATTACCACACATCGTGAATTGTTCACCTGTCTTGAGTTTGTCCCTCATGGGAATTCAGTCACTTGTGAAAACAATTCCTCTTATCTGGTTCAGGGATTTGGAAAGATTGTGCTTACTGCTGCTAATGGTAGTTCTTTCACACTTGTTGATGCACTCTATGTACCTGGGATCAAGAAGAATCTTTTGTCTTATTTGCACTTGCTAGACTTGGACTTGTAGTCAAATTTGTGGATGACACACAAGGCACACAATAGATAGTGTGTTACTTAGTGTGTAATGGAAAGATAGATAGCCCTAGAGTGATGGGCGTATATACAATGCACGGGGTAAAAAACCTACTAAAGAGGGAAAAATGCCCTTTCAACATTGGTGCTACAAAGCACATTACCTCACATCATGAATTGTTCACCTCTCTCAAGTCTGTCCCTCATGGGAATTCAGTCACTTGTGCCAACAATGCCTCTTATTCGGTTTAGGGAGTTGGAAAGATTGTGCTTACTACTGCTAATGGTAGTTCTTTCACACTTATTGATGCACTCTATGTACCTAGGATCCATAAGAATCTTTTGTTTGTATCTGCACTTGCTAGTCACACTTATTGATGCACTCTATGTACCTAGGATCCAGAAGAATCTTTTGTCTGTATCTGCACTTGCTAGACTTGGACTTGTAGTCAAATTTGTGGATGACAGATGTATAGCTCATGATCTCAATTTTGGTGATGAAATCGTTGCATCTAAGCATTTGTGTCCTGGGCTGTATAAGCTCACTTTGTATGACAAGTGTGGAAAAATTTTTTCAAATGCAGTTGCAGATTCAAGGGCTATTTCAGATGCAAAACTCTGGTATGCACATTTTGGTCATCTGAATTTTTCTAGTTTGCTGCGTTTGCAGAAATCTGATATGGTTTCTTCTTTGCCGCCTCTTGAAGCACCTGTCAAACATGTTTGTGAAGGCTGTATTTTGGGTAAGATGCAGCGTTCTAAGTTTCCAAAGGATGGTTCAACTTGGGCCACATGCAGGTTGCAGCTTGTGCATAGTGATGTTTGTGGGCCCATGCAAACTCCATCTTGGGCAATAACCTTTACTTCGTGACTTTCATTGATGATTACTCCAGGCATGCATGGGTATTTCCGCTTAAAGAGAACTCCGAAGTTTTTATGTGCTTCAAACAATTTCTGGCTATGGCTGAAAATGTATCGAAATGTACTATGGAAACCCTCCGTCCCGATCGAGGGGGGAAGTATATGTCTCATGAATTTAATGCATTTTTGGCTAGTCGTGGGATAAAACACCAATGTACAGTGCCATATACACCTCAGCAAATCGGTGTTGCTGAGAGGAAAAACAGGTCTCTTATGGAAATGGCAAGATGTATGGTCAAGAGTCAAGATTTACCACATTTGTATTGGCTCAAGGCTGTCATGTGTGCCACTTATGTACTCAACAGGTGTCCCACAAAAGCGTTGCACTCTATGACTCCATATGAAGCATGGCATGATAGAAAGCCATCTATTGAGCACATACGTGTTTTTGGTTTTTTGGCTTATGGTTTAGTGCCACAAGTGCAGCGCAAAAAATTGGATGATAAGGCTGTCAAATGTATTTTTGTTGGCTATAGTGCTGACAACAAAGGTTACAGGTTGTATCATCCACAAACAAAGCGTATTTTGGTTTCACGGGATGTAGTGTTTGTGGAAGATTTTGTTTAGCCCTTGCTGTCATGAACTAGAGATAGTAATGTAAGCTCACAGGACATTTATGACACTTTGTTGCCTCTTTTCAGTGGTGGAAGTTCGAATGTAAATTCCAATGAGGCAAATGTACAGCCTATGGGGGTTTTTGAAAATGTTATAGATCAGCCTATTACTGATGCAGATGTACATGATGTACTTGATGAGGAAAGGACTGAAAATGAGCAGGCTAGAGGTATGCCAAAATGGTTGATGCACATTTTGCGTGACAGTAAATTGGATGCACCTTTGTCTAGTCATACTCGTTCAGGCTCTCACCATGCATCTTATGCATCAAATTGTTATGCCTTGGCTGTGTCTAGCTTACATGATGTTGATGAGCCTCTGTCTTTTGATGAAGCACAGAATTCCAAAAATTGGATGGCTGCCATGCAATCAGAATATGATGCACTTATAGAAAATGACACATGGACTTTATGTGATTTGCCTCCTTGCAAAACGGCCATTGGTACAAAGTGGGTTTACAAGTTAAAATGCGAGTAGCTCACTCTATCTCCTTATTCTATTATGTATATAAAGAATAAGGAAGTGGAATCCATGCATAATCAAGCCTAAGTGATAACTTAGGCACAACGAGTATCAAGAACTCAAGAGTTGGATAAAAAACTCTCACTTGAGCATAAAGCATATAGCAGCTCTCAACTGAGCATAAAGCACTTAAGCATGCATGCAAGTTGTGAGAAAACATTGTGCTCAAAGATGCATCCTACAAATAGTGCTGCAAAATTTGTACCTATAAGCAGATAGAGCTTGTAATTAGTGACCACCTAAGAACTTTATGTAGTAGACTCATGATCAAAATGTTCATCAATCAAAAACACTACATACCATCAATCTACATGTAGCCACTATGAGCATACTATAAATCTCATTCCTACAAGAGTGGATACAAAGAGAACTAAAGTGAGAGTAAATACTTGATCATTGTCAAAGTGGGAGTAAATTGACCACTATATCATCATAGAATAATACTACAGATATGTGTAATGTATAGATATAATCGAGGGAAAAATGGATAGAGTTTCAATTGCAAAATGAGAAAAATATCAAGGCAAATCTCAACCATTAAAGACCTATCCAAGATGCCAAAGTGGGAGATGAGCTCAACCACTACAAACTAACCAAAAAGGCTTACCAACTCCTCAGACTAGACAAAAATGGCTCCACACAGAATTCTACAATGGAAGAAATCGTATATAGCATATATACACAACAAAATTCACTACTAAACATAGTAGGACATGCACTCAAACTAAGACCATGTGATACAAACAATATTTGTGGGGATACACGCTCTCAATGGAGCTCAAACAACACTCCTCAGTGCCATTCACATAGAAAACTATATACATAAAATCCTCACATCTATGAGCTATTGCAAAACCATAATCTATCAAAGTATCTATTTGCAAATTTATAAACTATAAAGACATGTGATAGCCAACTAGGCTAGCGCAAGTCAAACCCCATATGTCATACAACACAACCAAAAGTGCATATGCAAATGCAAATTTCTCTTAAAATACATGGAGGGATCAAGACATCCGTGAGCTCACAAAATCTATTGCAAAAGACAACATATAATTCCACCATGTGTGTATCCTTGAGCACTTCAATGTTGAGGTTGAGATAAAGCTATGTATTTCTCTATCTCTACACTCTCTCTTCTCTTACTCAACTCAAATACACAATCTATCCTAAGAAAATAGCCTCTACTTTGCTTTTTAGCTTAAACATACTTGCACTCCAAACCAGCTTATGAGCTCTTCTACAAAGTTGTAGAGCTCAAAGCGATATCTATTTTGATATTTCTTTTTGAATATGAGTTTTCTAGCTCAAGTTATGAGCAAAACGTAACCTGCTGTCGATCTATTCTAAATTGAGCAACTTGATTCTCTCTCTCTCTAAGCTTACAAAAAGCTCAATCTCTCTCCTCTTGCCACCTTGATATGTGAGCTCTATGTGCCAAGCTCATAATGCCTCCATGGCCATGGAGGCTCCAAGCTTTGATTCCTTGTCAATGTGAAGCTTGCTGGGAAGAGGGAGATGTCGGGAGAGGAGTATCACTACAACCTTCGACTCTAATACCACTTAAAGAGTGTGTGGTGTGTGCAGAGTGAGAGGGAGGAGAATAGTGGAAGATACTCTGTGTGGGTGGAGAATAGAGAAGCTCACTCTATTTCCTTATTCTATTATATATAAATAAAGAATAAGGGTTAGTTTAGTCAGTGGGGGTGGCCAAACATCGGATGTTTGGCCTCGGGTAAAGCCACATCCGCCTTTAGTCCCAACAATGGTTGTAAGTGTTTCACACTCAAACACACTCCAACTTTGAATTTAGAGTAGTAAATATATTCTACCTTAAGATATGCATATTCCATTGATCAAATATATACATATCCGCCAATTTAAGAAATTTACAATTTCACCATGATGTTGATTTTTTGGTTTAGAAAGCACCAACTTTAAAATGTAGAGTCACCTGTTTAGACAGTACTAGTGTGAATTTGCAATTTAGGTAGCATGACCTTAGTGTAGATTTTCTGGTTTGGGCAACACGATCTTAGTGCAATTTTTTTGATTTAGGTAGCATAACCTTGGTTTTGATTCTTTAATTTAGGTATCATTATGGAGATGATTTGGACTATATTGATATGGATTTTTTTTTTCATGAATTTATGATGATATGATATGACCTTGCCATACTAACAATGAATAATGGTTGTTCGATGAGGTAATTGAGCCCAACGTTCCTAATATATATCAAGATATGATTCATACTACATATTCTGGTGGTATGGGACACTAGAATACGTAATATGTGGGTGACTTGAAGCATTAACCAATATTGTTTAAGTTTTCAGGATTTGTTTTGATACATTGTAACCTTGAAATATAATGTTAACTTATGTTTTTGATCAGTGGATTGCAGTTAAGTAATATGAAAACCAAGGGAGGTTTCTTTCTTAACAAGGTAGTATATTATGGTATTCTAATATATTTTCTTTAAATGATTGACAGGTGAAAAGCTTTCTCTATCATTGGATTGGTGTTCAAGATCTAATGGATGATGTGAGATGCACATGATAACAAAGATATATATCTATAAACTTCTCTCTCTCTCTCTCTCTCTCTCTCTCTCTCTCTCTCTCTCTCTCTCTCTCTCTCTCTCTCTCTCTCTCTCTCTCTCTCTCTCTCTCTCTCTCTCTCTCTCTCTCTCTCTCTCTAACTCTTCTATGACTAATAAATAGAGTCACATGTGTTCATCGAGGGACCTACGTGCTAGGTTGCATTTATTTGATCGAAAAATGGAAAAAAATCTATACAATAAAAAATAGAAGTGTTTTTTCAATTAATATGCAAATAAATGATATCTTTTAAATCAATCGATAAGTTTATCAATCAATAAACTCATTGATCAATAAGTTTTTCAATGGATAATTTGGAGGTATAAAGGGGCAAAAAAATTTTGTTTGATTAACTTATCGGTTGATGTCTTCTCTCTCTTGTACATTACTCTCTCTCTCTCTCTCTAGCGCCACTTACAAACACACACTTTTACTAGCTACTTACACACAGACACTCTCTCTAGATTAAACAACACACTCTCTCTACCTACACACTCTCTATTTTGCAGCCACTCTCTTTAGCTTGTAGTCACACACTCTCTCTCTAGCTTGCAGCCACACACCCTCTCTCTAGCTATTTGCAAATACGTGATTGGTTACACTTTAAACTATATAAATATAATTTTTTATTGTTTTCAAGTTTTGTATAGCTGTATGCCTATTTAATGTGTCTTTGACATGTCTTACTTGCATAGGGTGTGTAGTATTGATAGACACAACCTAGAAGATTTGATTCAACATCTAGTGCATCCTACCCTTGAGATGCCAGGGGAAGTGGAAACCAATACTCCACCGAGTCATCCCTCCCTCTACTTATAGAGAAGCCTGCCGGTTCCCCACTTAGCCCTTGGCCTCACATTACTCCCCCTTTAAGAAGTGTTTTTTCCCTCAAAAACAAAAGTGCATAATTTCTTATTAGAAACACTTGTGTTTCCCAAGTGGCACTTTCTTGAGGTTAGTTTTTCCACTTAGCTAATGCTTGGAGGTACACATGATGATGAGTACGTAAATCATGATAGTCTAGAATGCACTTGGATTCATGCGGTTGGGTTGGTGGTGGCTCAATAAAATCGACCAAAACCTGATGATCAATTACATTTTCATCCCTATGTAGGTGTTTATGTAAATGTCTTACATGAAAAACCAGATGAATGCAAGAGTGTGTAGGTAAAGGAAGTTTGTAGGCCATATCCCCAACTCACTTGTGTATTTTGAATGGGCCGCAATACATAGGAAATAACTTTGGTGTAGGAAAAAACTTCAAAATTTTTTAGTGCTCTAGAACAAGTAAGAATACCTCTTTGCCTTCCATGAAAATGATGGGCTTCTAACTCTCATCAATATACTTATTGTATCTATCCAATGCTTGTTAAGCATGCTGATGAGTAATTTTCAGAATATCTATATGGTCTTGGATATTGTCCTTGACTTGTTGAATACTTCACTATTCAATCCCATCGTAACTGGTGATCTAGATCAAAAACCATACATAAGCATGAAGGTACTAAACCTAGTTGTAAAATTCTTTGCACTATTATAATAAAACTCCAAAATAGAGAGGTGATCTTCCCAATTGGGTTGCTTCGTGCTAACATATGCTCTTAGCATATCCTCCAGCTCTGATTAACACATTTAGTTTGCCCATCCATCTCTAGATGAGTGCAAGTATTGATATTGATATGTTCCCAACCATTTAAACACAATCCTTCACAAATGACTTGTAAGCTTGGGACCACGATCACTCACAATATTGTTGGGCAATTCATATAACCTATAAAAATTGTCAACAAACAATGTGATTACTTGGCTGAAATAAACTTACAAGGTTAGTTAATCTATCTACAATCACCCATACCGAGTTCTGTCCTTGTACGGTGGTTGGTAGACCCACAATAAACTCCCTAGAGATACTATATTTTGTGTGACTAAAAATATTCATAAGCTTTCAAATACATGAATTTTCATGCTGCTATAGATATGCCCTTTCTAAAAACTAGGGCCCATAACATCTAGTGTTCGGACATTAGTAAAAACTTATCTGAGCATACATTTCCATGATTGGAGTGTTTTGTACTTGCAAATTCTCATGGCTGAGTTTATGCTCACATAGCATACATGAAAGGTGAGGAAATGGATGTGTAAATAGATCTTCTAAAAGAGACTAAACACTTTCCACCGTAAATCATAGCAATGCATAATATGCTATATAGAACAATTACTAGAGAGCCCTGCTAAAACATTTGAACCATAGTAGAATATGAACATAAGGCACATATGTAGGTACAAATAATGAGATAGTTCCATTGACATGGCATAGCCTTGCCATGTGCATAATAGGTAGAAAGTATTGCAGCCTAAAACACTAAAATAACCATTTGTTAATGTTCTTTACAATATTTATTACATTAACAGGTCTTACTTAGTTTTCAAAAATTTCTAGAAATTGAAATTGTTCCCAATATTACATGATTGTAATGGTCTCATAACTGGATTTGACTAGCACATATAGACTCTATCATGACACATAATTGAAAAAAAGACACCTTGTGAGATTCATGAACGTTTATGTGTCCAATCATGCGATTGCACACGCTGAGTTTTGGTCACATATTGCTAAGTCCTTGTCTCCCCTAGAGCAATGGTGCATTGAGGGGGCTTCAACATATTGGAGGACACCTTGGATAGGATGGGATGAAGCCATGCTATATTCATGGGGCTAAGCATCTATGTATGACTTTTGGATGTATGGTAGTATGTAGGCGTTACACAGCCCTCCGATAGCCTTTCTTTCTCTCGGTCTGAACACAAAGTAGGGAGCGTGAATCTATCTAGGATAGATTCTTTTTACACTAGTGACCACATCTGTGACATGGGAGGATTAGTTTGCATTTTGGTATGGACTACTTTTTTTTATCATTCACTAGTGATTCTTACTATGTCAGATAGACAGAGGAGGGGCAATGTCATGCTATGCATCCTAGAGACGATTTTCCTGGATACAAATCTTAGAGAGTACGTTATTGTGCTCTGGACAAAGAGTTGGGACGCGCAAGGGGACCCCACTAGTAGAGTGGCACTCAAACATCTTCATACAATTTAGCTATGTCTTCTCATTTAGATAAGTCATTAATGGATTTTTCCTATCGTGCCTTAAATACAAATATCCTCACATGATTTGCATGCTTGGTTTTTAGGGGATCCTAATCAAAATGTTACTTGTTGGGTGAAAGTATGTATAGGTGGTAACACTTTTTCCACCTTTTGGTGGTACCACCAATAGCTAAGAGAAGGAGAGAACTTTGTTTTTTTCAAATTTGTAAAAGGGAGAAAAATTTCCCCCCTAAGGAGAGAAATTTGTAAAAGGGAGAGAAATTTCACCCTATTTTTTGTATACATGTGCGTAATCATTAGACCAAGTTGGGGTCTTCCTCCCATTAATCTGCCTGTCGCGTCCACCATTAATCCACCTATTGCATTGCCCTACTCCTTCTAACCATGATACCTAGATGTGTGAGTCATACCTTGTCTACTACCTCCTTCCTTCCTTCCCTCCCTCTCGCCAAGTGCTTTCATGATCAATCATCCCTCTGCTATCTCACACCAGTTTCTGTGCACATAGATGAGTGCTACCACTCCTAGGAGGAACACCCCCTCCAAGAGGATCAAGAGACCCTCAAAGGATGTTAACTCTGTTATGTGCATCAGGTCATCCAACGACAACATATGCATGGCCAGGTGCATGGGAGTGAGGCGTTGTGTGGTTGTGCACATGCAGTAGGAGGGATGCTTCAATGGAATGCTGGCAGGTAACAAGAGAGGTGTTGCAAGGGGATTCACCTATTGCATTGCCCTACTCCTTCTAACCATGATACCTAGATGTGTGAGTCATACCTTGTCTACTACCTCCTTCCTTCCTTCCCTCCCTCTCGCCAAGTGCTTTCATGATCAATCATCCCTCTGCTATCTCACACCAGTTTCTGTGCACATAGATGAGTGCTACCACTCCTAGGAGGAACACACCCTCCAAGAGGATCAAGAGACCCACAAAGGATGTTAACTCTGTTATGTGCATCAGGTCATCCAACGACAGCATATGCATGGCCAGGTGCATGGGAGTGAGGCGTTGTGTGGTTGTGCACATGCAGTAGGAGGGATGCTTCAATGGAATGCTGGCAGGTAACAAGAGAGGTATTGCAAGGGGATTCCAATAGCTGCTCACATAGTAGCTGATTGCCGACAATTGCACACATAGCAGGAGACATGCAACTGTGAGACGGGTGGGGAGGCAAGGCGGGAGATGTGCGATCAAAGCTCCAAAGCAGAGGCGACAATGACATGCCGAGAAAAGGGCCTGTGGGGAACAAATCCCTGAGTTGGCCTTTCTTTTGTGTTCTGAATAAGTCTCCATAAGGAGACCACTACCTAAGGAGAAAGCCTCACAAGAAATCCCTGAGACCTAGTTCATTAACTTGTCATCAATCTTGTGGTAAGTTTATTTCTACTCATAAACATTGAGAAATTCATGCTCATGAAGTTGCGGTATCTCTTCTCATGGATCAGATCTACTACAAACCATTTGGCAACATGGATGATGGAATCAACACACGGTGATCTTCTCATGATAGTCAATTCCTTGCTCGTTTAGACTCAACAAGGTGGTCCACTATGGGCATCCGTAAGGTGAGACGAACATCTAGGATCCTACTAATTGTTCTTTGTTGAGATTGTCATGTACCTTGACCTTTCAATTAAGGTTGACCCTACTAATTGTTCTTCATTCATAGACCTTGACCTTTTAGTTTGAAGTTTTTTGAGATTTGGACTATCACTACAGAATTAGCTTAGTCCCTCTTTCGTCAAAAAAAATGCACCAAAGGTTGGTTTTTCTTGAACCTTAACTTTTCCATATTCCTTACCCTCTCCTTTTGGTGAGAAAGATAATAAGAAGATATAACAAGATAAATTTTAATGTCATGTTGCAATAGAGGGTTCTCAATAATTTATCATCTTGAAGTGGATGACTCTCAAAACAAATGTTGTAATAGTGGATTCTCGACAGGATTTTCACTAAGATAGCCAACTAGAATTGTGATGAATGGCCTTTTCATGTTAGGATTAGGATCTTGCAACTAGTTATTATTCCCTACTATCTATACTTTCTCCTATTGGTAGACTAGTCTGCTAGAATGCTTCAAAAATGTATTTTTCTTATGTCGAAAGTTCTCTGGAATACTACAAGGGATGCATAAGAATTGGTTGCATGGGATAAATTGACACAACCTTATGCTCTCGGAGGATTGAATATTTTGAATCTAAAAGCACATGCAATGGCAAGAAGGGCTACTCTCATCAAACATGTTTTGCATATTGATACTAATTGGTTTTTTTTTTTTGGAAAGTGGTGGATGCTTTAATTGTTTACTCTCATGGTACTTGGTTGTTCTCTACTTGGGATAAATTTTTCATTGTTACTCCTATCAAAACTTGTTCTGATGTATCAAATATGCTTCTTAAAACTCAAAAACATGTGTCCTCCTCTTTGGTATGACAAGGTAGAGCTAGATACACTAGGGACTCCGTAGACTCATGAATCTATTTTTGAGTTTTGTATTTTAACTTCCACTGCACGGTTTCTTTGTAACAACAAATTATCTATGCATTGAAAATTCTTTGCTCATATTAACTAGATTTTCAACTCTAACATCTTATTGAAACCTTCTTTTGCAGTTAGGAGGCAACTCAAATTAAGTTTTGACTTCAATTTCCATGGGAGAAAATTTGTATGCTCTACGTATCTTATCACCTCCACTGAGGAAGATAGATTTAAGGCCGACTAGGTGCCTTCATCCACAATTGTCAAGTAGTTCCAAGTTTTGCATATAATAAATGCCATTTTTAATGAATGTCACATGTAACAAACAACGGTCTCTCACTCGTGTTGAACACTAGTGGACTTAGATTCTAGCAAATGTATGGTAGATTCCCAAATTAATTTAAGTTCATACTAGTTATTTGGAAAGTTTTTGGGTAGGTGCTAACCTTAATGTTATGAATCTTGTAAAAAAAGCTTATGTAGTGGAAAATGTTTCCTATGTACTAGGTTGCAGATTGTATAGACATGTTCTTTGGTAGTGTATACTTATTACAAAATGGTGGAAATGGCAGTATGTTAGTGGTACAATCCTCGGGGTGTAAAGATCCACCAAGTACAATTTGACATTTGCTACTTTTAAGGTACATGATGATGCAATGCTCTTTTGTTTGCACTCCTTCAAAGCATAGTTTTTATGGTTTATCTAGTCTATGAGAAACCATATCTTGTTTGAAACCATTCACTCTGATGAGAGATCAGATGTTAGAGAACAGTATGTTCTTAAAGGACCAAGGGCTTCGCACTCAAGCTATTAGGATATTCAGTAGACTCTCTGTATGAGTTTCCTACAGATGTAACATAATGTACATAAGATTGTATAGAGAGAGAGAGAGAGAGAGAGAGAGAGAGAGAGATGTAAACTTTTTTGTGTAGCCAAGTGCTTGTTATGTGTGGTATCTTGGAAGGAAGAGATAGTGAGGTCATGTCCATAGAGAGACAAGACATTACTTTTATTTGTGTGAAACAAGGTGAAGCATCACGTAGGCCTTTTAAAAAAAAATGTACGGAAGTCAATGTTACCACTTAAGGATGGAACCCATTCCTTAACCACAAATAACTTTACACATCTTTCTCTGTTCTCCTCTAGGGCATGTCTAAAACACCCCCCCCCCCCCCCCCCCCAAACAAACACTTAAATGTTGTAGGATTGGCCATGACTGAATAATACAACCTATTGTGATTGTAGTCTTGTGTAAGATAGTAAGTGCAAAGCAAGCTTTTATATCATGTGGACACATACATGATGGGATTTTCAATGATAGGTGGTGAAAAGGGTGTAAAAGACTTCCAAGGGGATTTGTTGATTATCAATCCCTACACAAAAAATGAACATTCGCATAATACAAAGAAGGAGAGCAACCTCTTGTTATAAGATGGAAAATTTATTTGATCTAATTTTGTTAGAAAAGATAATGTTTAAATCATCTACATGTAAAGCCCAAAACTAGAAAAGATCTAAATTTCTTGGAAAAGCTCTAAATCAAAAGCTTAAAAAAAGAACACACTCATCAAATTCTTGCAAATGCAACAAACTGGCAAAATTTAGATGACCAAAACGTGCATGCCAAAATTTTGCATCTGAAATAGCCTTTGAATTCACAATTGCATTTGCAAAATTATACCCACACTTGCCATACAAAGTGAGCTTATACAGCCCACGACATAAAATGCCAGATGCAACAATCTCATCACCAAAACTAAGATCAAGTACTGTACATCTGTCATCCACAAATTTGACTACAAGACCAAGTCTAGCAAGTGCAAATACAGACAAATGATTCTTCTTGATCCCATGTACATAGTGCATCAATAAGTGCAAAAGAACTGTGTGCACGTCTGTCGCACGTGTCAATGCAAGGAACTTGCCGATTCACTGTGTGCCAGCCACAAATGGCTCCAAGCACGCAACTAGCCTAAACTAGTAAGCTCAAAGATGGCGATGGTGTGTCACTCACCGCTCTACGCTTGCTGTCGCCGCCACCGTGAAGAAGGAGCCGCCGCTACATCGCGCTCAACCGCTTCACCGTCGCCGTGCAGTAGTCGCAATGCTCAATCGCACTCTCTCTCTCTCTCTCACATGCATACACACACACACACAAGGAGATGAAGAAGAAGAATATGGAGATGGAGCAAGAGCACTCTTCAATTGCACAAATGAGAGAATGAGTGAATTTTAGGTTTAGTTGACTTTTATATGAGCTCGCCCGATTCACACTTGGGTGCCCATGCTTAGCCAACTAATCCCTTGAATGTTCCAATTAGAGTGCGCCTCTCATCGGCGATCACTCTTACCCTTTTCCTATTGGACCGAAAAACCCGGTACCTGACTCTATCAAATAAATAATACAGCATCCGTCGTAGGTGATAGGAATGTGCGTGAGGGTTAACATGCTTCCCTTCTTGATGTAGATTCTATCCTCGGAAGCTATTGAGTTGAAGCTCGTTCGTTGAGGTGGAAGAGCATTTGAGATGAATGTCCTTAGCTTTCTTCAGTCACTGCAAAATCAAACAACATTGGCATAGTAATTGCATTCTCATATACAATTAAAATGCATATGCAGTTTCAGGCAGACAAATTGATTGGTAACAAAATTTTAAACCATTTGTCAGCAATAAACATTAAATTGCAATATAATCAAACGCATAAACAATTGTAAAGGTAAAAAATTAAACAAGTCTTGGGTCGCTAATTTAACGTTCGAAAGGCACTAAAGATCGACTATTAATACCATGGGCAAGCTTCTCAATTTTCTCTGGTCAATTAAGTTGTTTAATCGTGAGAGCCAAGTATTTCATGTCCGAGGGCTGCTGACTAGAGGCTATACCTAGAAGACCTTGTAGTTAAGATACGATAAAAGAAAGTGCTCATGAAATCATCGCCTGACTTATTTCCTTTTCTTTGACCCCCCAAAGTCTTTTCACATTGATTCAATTTTGATGTGTATGCTTATTTTGTATGCCTTGGGTTTTTTGCTTTTCAAGGAAAAGCGCCCACACTGGGAAACTCTAGCTCTAGTACCATAGGCAATACATGTGAGTGAAGTACCTAATCAAGCTGAGATTTCTCTTCCAGCTTAAGATTTTACATTGTGGCACTTTGATTTTTTTTCTTTTGTTTTTTTCGTTTTTAGCATTTTAATTTTGTAACTTTGGGGGGTCATATAACATTGTTACACTCCCCAGGCTCATCACACTAGTAAACTCCCTTTATAATACTTAAGCTAAAGATCAATAGGGACTAAGCCCACTAGAAAGCCCTAGAACATTTCACACAATGCTGCCTAAATCGGATTAAGAACCTAAGTAACCACTGATTATTAGGAAGGCATTCCCCATGGTATTAAGAGAAGATCTCTAACACCTAACTTGGTCAAACTAGCTTAGTCAGACTGCTTGATTTTTAAACCCAGACAAGTGATTATGACAAAAAATTACATTGAATTTAATGTTTGATACTAAGCAAATGCACTGAATATTATGCTACCAATCACAATTAAAGCAGACAAACATGGATGCAAAAAGATAAGGGGCAATGTTAATGGACAAGAAACACCTGTTTGTGTTGATAATTGCACTTGATTTGAAGAGTGAGTTGAGATAAAGATTCCATGAAGGTCCAAATCCTAACCACAGCAACACGTTCCTGTACACACTATGAAACACAAAGATACCTCTAGGAGGCACATCCGTGGGAAGAAATAACTTTGCTAATTACTAAACTCTAAAATAGAAACACTCCTATCGTACTAATCCTACCTACCTCCATCACTTGAGTGATGAGAATCAAAGGTGTTTAATGACATAGGTCTCTTTTTTAGTGTACCGAATGTGAATGTGTAGGTCTGGTCAATGTTTTGACTTTTATTGTGCATACTCATTTGCTAATTGATCTTGCTCTTTATTATTTTTGTTTTTTGTGAGTATAAGGCGGTCACTTATCAAAAGCTTCCTATATCACGTGTGTTCAAGAGGTTATTAATAATACCTCAATATACAGACTATATTTACACTACGTGCCTATTTAAAAAACCCCCACCCCCCTCTGTATGTATACATTTTGATCTTTTAATAATCCTCTCTGGTTAACTCACGTGATAGCATACACATTCTAAAAAGTTACCGCTCCGGGGGAGGAAGCTTGAGAGGGAAGCAAGTGAATGATCGATGTCAGCAAACACTCCCCCCTTCCTTGGGTAGATCATACCATTTGAAATGTGCTCGTCACCATTTGAAACCAATTGTTCCAGTTGGTAATAGGTGAGGATTTTTGCCAGTAGTTTTCTATTATCTTAGGTGCCTCATCAAGTTGCAAGAATGGTAAGCTACTCTCCCAGGATCGAACTTGAAGTGGTTCATTAGGTGATTCTTGAACACTAGGGGGTGTGGACCCGGGGGGTTCACTATATTTAAAACCATATCACGTGCGTTCAGGCTCTTTTTCTAAAATCCTTATTCTGTGAATTTTCTAGGAAATATAATGAACCCTTTTCTTTTAAATTCTATAAATTTCTTTGAGATTTGTAAAAAACATATCCTTATGTAATATATTTCTGTAAGTTTTAAGGGATTTAAATACCCTTTGGTTGAACTCACATGATAGGTAACATACTATGTAAGGTGAACCCCCCGGGGGTGTGGATTCCTTTGTAGCTTTATGGAGGTCCACTATTGTAGGTGAAGGCTTTGGAGAAGCTTTTACCTTTATGGATGCATTACATGAGGAGCTGCAAGCTTCATGGGACTCCCCCCTTCCTGAGCTAGGTGTAACAAATTGTTTTTTCTTCGGTACCCAAACTAGCTCTGGAGCAGGTGTATAGCATTCTGTGATTTTTTTCTTTCCGCGATCATTGATTCATTTTGGAGCTACGGGATTGGTCTCACATGGGTGAGGTGACAGTAAGAACACAATCTACGTTTTGGCACCCAGATTTGATCATTTCCTTGATAGTAGCCTTGGGCTTCCAATAGTCGTTTAGGAATCCAACGCAACGTTTTACTACATTTCTTGGGGCGAGAGAGACGTTTCTTACAAGGCCTCTGTTTTTTAGCACTAGCTATGGTCGATAAAGAAGGTTTAGGGACCCACTTGTATTTTTTCTTCGTTATATTAGGATGAGTCTTGTCAGAAGCTATATGCATTGCTTGTAACATATTTAAGGGTACGGGCATTTCATCCCTCTTAGGTGTTACCCAGGTCGTCCCCCTATTTCCCCAAGTGTCTATGGTTGCTGCTAGGTGGACCCAATCCACATTGTTCGACTCAGTCATCCCAGGTAGTACATCCATATAAGGAGAATCTTCCCCAACATCAGTGTCTACTTTACACGTGTAACAATACTGCAATGGGGCCGAGTGAACTGTGGTGTTAGATCTATGGTCAATTATAAACCTGTTTCCTAGAGGATGTGCTCGACCAGTTACAAGATCCACTCAAATGACAGAATCTTGGAACTGCAAGTAGACATGGTTTTTAGACCAATCATGCACCATTTTTGCTTCCCTCATAAAAGGACGTCCTAAGATCATCTCTGATTCCATAGTGTGCTTGGAGAAATGCATAACAATGAAGGTAACTCTTATTTTATGTCCAAAGACCTTGATCTTGAGATCTTCTAGCATCCCAATAGGTTTAACAATAGACCCATTGGCCATCTTCACTACTATGGTTGTGGTCGCAAGGTTAGGTCTTCCCATAGTTTCCCAGAAATTTTTAGTCACAATGCTAACCTCAGTGCCACCATCAAGGATTCCCTTAACAGTTAATCCCTTAGTAATGATTGGTATGGTCGCATTGGATTCATCACCCTCAAAGTATTGTCCCAACTTGTTAACAAGTATTTCTATAACAAGGTTCTCATCTAGGTTGGGTTGTGGATCTAAGTGTTCCTCCTCTATTGGAATCTCCCCAGCTCCATCCATCTGTGCAAATTGTGGTAGCCCAAACTTTAGTTCTCCATTGAGGAAGGCTCGAAGAGCTGAGACTAGCTCAGGGTCTTTATTAGTTTGGACATGATGGTGGTTCCAACTTCTGAAGACATGAAATCCATCAATTTGGCAATGTTTAACGGCACCTTTTGGGCATCAGTCCCTTGATGTGGGGAAGATGGGATCTCCATTTCTTCAATAGGATCAGGTAGTCCCTTTGTAAACATTCTTTCCATCAAGAAGTGAGTACGCCCACTTTCCCATGACTTTAAGTCACTTTCTTCTTGGATGACAATAGGTATGTCTAAGGGTCTATGGACTTGGTGAGCTTGTTGTTGCGTATGGAACACTGTGTCTGTAATCTGAATTTGCCTAGGTGCTGGTTCTAGATCCCTTTGGGTATCTTCTACCAAACTCCTTAATTGCTTGACTTTCTCAATCTCCTCCGTAGGGTTTGGATAAGTTCCTATCTTCTTCTTGGATCCTAGCCATTGTGGCTCATGAAGGTCTTCCTTGTTGGTTTCTATCTTAGTGGTCGTTTTGGTCTCCATGGTTTCACCTGAATCAGAATCCTCTTCAGCGTCGTTCATATATACGGGGTCGTCACCAGTCCCTACGTTGGTCTTTGAACTAGGGTTTGACTTTGCTGCTTTTAGCGATCTCTTCCTTCGTGTTTTCTTCTTTTTCTCAGATTGGGCAATGGATGCCGTGTCTCTTTCCTCAAGAATATAATTTTGTTTTTGGAGCATCGATTGTGTGAGTATGTTTATTGGTACCACATGTGTACTTTGTGATGGCTCCTCGGTAACCTCAATCAAGTTTAATGGCGTGTTCTTTGGTGCATTTGGATTATTTTGACATTGGGCAATCAAATGATCTATGCCACAACAATTACACATGAGTATCGGCATTGTAGATGTGCTCGCTTGATTGGTTTGCATTAGTGTGGCATTCCTTTGTAGCCGAATAGGACACTCGGCTACACGATGTGGACCTCCACACTCATAGCATTGAAGAGGTGGTCTCTTAGCAATGTAATTGATATTTTGGCCTCTTGCTGCAAGAGCAGCTACTTGATATACAGGTTTGACTTGTCCCTAATAGTCCTCCATGTAGTATTGTGGACTTTCTTCAAGCACATCCATCCCATAGGCAATGTTAGGGTCTATATCTTCCTCACAGCCTTCCAAAAAAGCAATAGATGACTCACAAACCACTTGATTCACAAAAGTGATTCTCGGATGCGGTGGTTGTGGTCCTAGCACTAGAGGTGGTAAGGGTGTTGTTTGAACAACATTTTGGGCCCTAGGGACCATGTGTTGTGCTGTTTGTTCAAGAGGTAGGGCTGGCATCAATGCAGGCACTCGAGGTGTGTCTGTCCATGCTAAGGTTGGTCTATTGGCCATTGTGTGCTTAAATACTATGCAATCCTTAGCTTGATGACCATAACTTCCGCAGGCATTGCAATTTCCATTGAATTTTACTCTAAAAGTAGGGCATTCACTGGTACTATGCGGTCCATAGCATACTGAGCACCATTGTTGCTCCCTTCTTGGATACATATGATTGTTTTGTAGAGCACGATTGTCTCTAAGACTCTCTTGAATAGCCTTGGTGAGATCTACTAAAGTCATCTCAGATATCTTTGGCTCCTTAGCAATAGGCTTTAGGGTCATTGGCTGATGCCCTGATGCTTGCGAGCTAATAGATTTAGGCTCAACAGACACTCTTTCTCCTTGAATCATTAAATTATCCTCCAATTGGATCGCATTGGTGGTGACTGCTTCCCAAGTGGTGATACCATTAATGACTAGGCCATTGTAGATATCCTCATGTTGTAATCCCCTAATGAATCTATCAAGCAATTAATTATTATTGAAGCGCTCATTTGGATTATAACAAGAATTCAAATGCTTCAAGTGACTAATAAAGTCTCTCACCAACTCTCCTTCCTCTCGTTGGGCTTTCTAGAGCTGAGAGGCTACATCCCAAAGCACTCCCTCTCGTATGTATTCTTTCAAGAACAGTCTCCTAAGAGTAGGGTAAATCGTTTTTTCTTCCACCCTTAGGGTTCTATACCAATCCCCTGCCTTCCCACTTAAGGTTAGGCTTAAAGCATTAATCTTATGCAGGTCATTATGTTCTCCTAGAGAATTGCATATTTGTTCAAACACTTCGATATGATTTCTCACATTCCCGTCTCCACTAAATTTTTGTGTGAGCTTGGCTATTTATACTACCTTACTTCTAGGCTCTCTATCAGGCGTGTTACACATATTCTCAGCAATAGATTGATGGATAGCTTGAGAAAATGTTACCAAGTCACCTAAGTGAGCAGGCACCGTGGGTGAAGGTGCTCTAGAGACTACATGTGGAGTAGGTATTGGCATTGGTCTTGGAGCGTAGAAAGCCCTTGGTTTCCACGTTGGGTACGGTGTTGTGCCATGTGGCGGTCCAAAGTTCATATGCGTGGCCCTAGGCATAGCAGACGTCGGATGTGACATGCTAATGCTAGCCGATATAGTCCCATGGAAATAAGAACTTGGGTGTTGTGGTTGTGGAGCATAGGTAGTTGAAACAATGGGAGGGGTAGGGGCTACATGAGTACGAGGACCCATGGGTGTATACGATTGGTACACACTTGTAGGTACTGTTGCAGGCATTGAGCTACCACGTAGAGGTGCTTTACTAACAAATGAAGTCCATGGCGTGTTTCTTGGCATGCCCATCATTGGGGTAGGCATGGTAGCCGTGGTGTCATCAAGGAAAGATGAGCTAGACTTGGAAAGGTAAAGCTCTCACTTGTGGGCTCATATTGCACTGAGACCCCTGGTGAAACAATATATGGGGGATCCGTTGGACTTACCGAGGAGTCTCCATTTGTGATAAGGTCGGTTGTTTAGCCTTTCCTGTATCCAAGAATCTCATGAGACCCGTTGAAGGCATGTTGATACTCTTGTTCTGTCTCTCTAACTCAATGACCCTATGGATGACCTCACAAACTCTTTGTTGTTGATCCTCCACACTAGTAGCACCCATTGTGGATTGTAGGACATCTAACCAACCCACGTGATAGGTGTGACCCGTGTATAGGTCAGTTAGAGTTTCCGTCTGTAGTTCGTACTCCCAGTTCTTATTTAAGAACGCTCCATCTAGGATTGAGGTGCTAGGGCGAGCTAGATGCAATGTTGCTTTCTAGGGGTTGGCCCTTAGCGGTTGCTAAGTCAGGAGCACTCGATTGCTCTCTTAGCAAGGATATTGACATAGGGGCTTTCGCTTTTAACTCTCTTCGTTTCTCCACCTTTCATAAGCTCTCAAATTCCTTTTCCCTAGCCGCAATGATATATCGCTCAACCTCTTGCACTTTGGCAAGGCTTCTACCATCGGGTAATATGACCTCGCAGGGCAATAGCTCTGAAGAGTCAGGAGGTGCAGTGAATGAAGTATTCACGTGCACATTCTCTAAGGGAATGGGGTCTACATTGTTCATGAATGGAGAATTTACTTCCCCACCCCCCTCATTTACATCATTAGCTCCATGTTCAGAGCGAGTGGATCTACTAAAGGTTTCCTTCAAGCGGCTAAGCACGCTCAGTCCAAACCGCGGGCCCATGGCATGCATGTCTTGGCTTGAGCTATCGAGATTAGGCATTAGGAAACCCTCCATGATGTCGTAGTCAGAGGAAGAGTCACTAGCCGCTATGTTCGGGTCTTGGTTTGTACTATCTTGGGTCCCCGCCGAGGGCCCGGAACCTAAGGTAGGTGGATATTGAGAACTCGCGTAAGTCAAAGTTCTCTCTAGTTGCTCTGTCTTTAGCACACGACTAGAGCACAGATGCATGTGCCTTTGGCACCCTACAAGCGTCGGCGTATAACCTCGAAGGTTAACCGCTTACTTTTTTAGGCGTCCACTTTCAATCGTTTTTTTATGTTTTTTAATGATCGGTTTTTTTTATTAAAGTGTGTGATAGCTCAAAACAAGCGTATCACTTAGAGGGTCGCGGTGTGCTTTACAGCACAATGTTCGGTCACCTGAAGCTCCGTTGGTCCTCAAAAAAGTCGATTTTTAGCTACGTGTGAAGCTAAAATACGTAATTTCAAAGGGCGACTGAGGCCTGAGCCTGAGCGTGAGCTTGGGCGTGGGTCTGGGAGATATTCCCGATCCCGGTCCTACCTTCAAAATTTAAAAAAATTTATTTATTTATTTATTTATTTATTTTTGGATAAGGTCGCCGCGGCCTGCGCGCGAGCAGACACACACTCTACCCACCTACTTACAACTAATACACCTACTGTTCTACACTAACACACTTCATTAGCTCTTACATATCTACTTCCTACTTATTGTACTTTGCATTACATAGAACTAACAACCTTAATACTAAGACCTTATCACAGAGAAAACACGGTAACCTTTTAAAACTTCATTAACAAAGAAATACACAGTAGCAACACAAAATCCTTCTTCTCAACACACACACACCTTCCTTTCCTACCTTTCCTACAATTGAAATTGCACCACAAAAGAAGCAGAGAGTGCCATTCAAGCTTAGTGTATGGCATTCCCCGGAATCAGCGCCAAAAATGTGCGTGTATGTCGCACGTGTCAATGCAAGGAACTTGCCGATACACTGTATGCGAGCCACAAATGGCTCCAAGCATGCAACTAGCCTAAACTAGTAAGCTCAAAGATGGCGATGGTGTGTCACTCACCGCTCTACACTTGCTGTCGTGGAGGATTCCTCGCCGCGAAGAAGAAGGAGCCACCACTATGCCGCGCTCAACAGCTTCACCGCCACCGTGCCGTCGTCGCAATGCTCGATCACTCTCTCTCTCTCTCTCTCTCTCTCTCTCTCTCTCTCTCTCTCTCTCTCTCTCTCACTCATACACACACACAAGGAGATGAAGAAGATGAAGATGGAGATGGAGCAAGAGCACTCTTCAATTGCACAAATGAGAGAATGAGTGAATTTTAGGTTTAGTTGACTTTTTTATGAGCTCGCCGCATTCACACTTGGGCGCTCATGCTTAGCCAACTAATCCCTTGAATGTTCCAGTTAGAGTGCGCCTCTCATCGGCGATCACTCTTACCCTTTTCCTATTGGACCGACAAGCCCGATACCTGACTCTACCAAATAAATAATACAGTGTCCGTCGTAGGTGATAAGAATGTGCTTGAGGGTTAACAAACTGTCATTTGCAGGAGTAAGCACAATCTTTCCAACTCGTTGAATCGGATAAGAGGCATTGTTGACACAAGTGACTGAATTTCCATGAGAGACAAACTCAAGAGAGGTGAACAAATCACAATGTGAGGTAATGTGCTTTGTAGCACCACTGTCAAAAGACCACACATGTGAATTTGTAGCAACTAGCATGCATGCATCATGGACAACAAGATTATAGGTACACTCTGGACTAAAAGCCTATTCTGCATCAACATCAGTTGTTAGCAGGAAGCTAACTCGGATACCATTTTTTGGACCTCTCATTGTAAAACACTTATTATTTTGATAAATTGGAAATACTATAACTCCTGTTTTACGGATAAACCTTGTAATTGATGAGCCAGGGCTACAAGCTTTTAGATTGTATCAACCTGTCTTTACCCATCTTTAGTTAGAGCTCCCAGATTAGTTTTGACCACCAAAAACCTTGGCTAAGGTATAAAACCCAATTTTTATAAGTAATTTTAATGTTTTGGATAATAAAATACATAGCATGAGCTAACGGCGCTCACTTCTCTCCTTCTCGCGCTTCCTACTCTCTCCCCGGTTGTCACGTTGCAGTCTGTTTGTTGCATTGCAACTGCAGGTAAGAGCTCTACGCATTGACGTAAGCATTTCACAATATTTTGTAGCTTTTGGCATCGCCAATCCACGGCCTAATTTCATCATAAGTAAAAATTTACACTTCAAAATCAGAAACTAAGCATAGGTAGGGTATTGGGGCATCATTGCTAAGCATTTAGATGCATTCTGGACCGAAAACGACTAGGTCAAAAACCCACTGCTGTTAATAATCACAATTTTTTCACTTGACTTAAAATGGGATTTGAGACCATAATAATGTGTGCTTAGATCTTATAAACTTTTCCTAGAAGTTTCGTTACGTTTGGATGTCATTTGATGCTGTAACGGATGTGATTTGTTTGCCAATGAGTGATTGGCTTTTGGTGATTTTAGTCACTTGAGTGTAGCTTGAATTAGATGCGAGTTGTTTGTTGTTTTCTAAGAGATTGAAAACCTCTTGTAGCCTCTATGCACTAGTCGAGTCAGCTTCGTCCCATGGATTGACGATTTAATCGTGGTTCTCGCTAAATCTGCAATAAGATAGGAGTGAGGTTAGACACCCGTTCCACATTTGGCGCCGCTGCCAGGGATCGAAGAGACCTAAACTAGGAAAAAACGCGAATGTCTTATGAAGTTATCCTTTAACTTCCTCTAGGATCTCCTAGAATCAAAACTTTCTTTTTAGAAACCACATAGCTTAAGATTGTCCTCTTTTGCTGTGTAGAGGTAGCTTGGAGGTAAGTTGTACTTGCTGAGTGCCTTTAGGATTGTAGAATTGTAAAACTAGATTAGGATTTTGAGAATGATTGATAAAAGAGACAAGTCTTAAGATCAATGCTCAAGAAACCATAAAAACTAAGAAAACGAGTGTTTGTGGACACTTTCCACAACCCCATTATGTGAGAACCTAGGGATAGGGTAAGTAGAATCCGAGGTGGATTTCATAACATTGCTCTCTCCGAAATAATCATTGTGAGTTGTTATTTGAAGTTGCAAAATTTCAGGTCTACGGCTAGAAATAGCACGAAAAGACTCCAAACCACTCAATCCGACTGAAGAGTATGCTTAAAAGTTGTATGAACCAATGGGTAAGATCAAGGACACATAGAGGTAAAAATTTCAAGAGTTTGCAAAAACTCAGATTATTTACTTTTTCTTGACATTTTAGGCCAAATTAAGTTTTGACTTGATTCATAGGCGTAAAATAGCTCCTGAAAAGACTGTCCATTGAAAAAGTGCAAAAAAATGTTTATTTTTTGGGCATAAAGTACATAATCACAATTATTTACTTTTAGCTCAAATTTGACCAAGGTTGATACCAATGACTCATTGCATGTGTACAAACAACTTTTGTAAAGGCAAAAGATTTGGATCACCAAACTGGCGAAAAACTGGGTAAAAACTAAAGTTTGTACTGACTTTTGGGAACTTGAATGTAAATTGGGGAAAGAATTGTCCAAACTCAATGAAACTTGATTCATAGGCTTATATTGATGTGATAGACATGTATACATGCTCACTTGACCAAAAAGATGCAAAAAGTTACCAGAAGTAAATAATCGTGATTATTTACATCTGCCCCATTTTTCAACTTTTTTACTAAGTTAGCATACCACTAGTTTTACCATATTGTAATAAGCACACAAACCAAATTTGGTAAGATTTGGATCATTGGATTGAAAATTGTGACCAAATTTGCAAAGTCAGTCTTTGCGAAAAGAAAACTGATGACCATTTGACCAAAAATAGTCCAAACTTGATGAAACTTGGCTAGAGACCTTAAGTTGAAGTGCTTAACAGATCTGTGTCAAGTTTGGGACAAAAACTTACGAAAAAATTAGCTAGAGTAAATAATCGTGATTATTTACATCTGCTTCAAAAATTGACAATCTTGCACATTTGAGTATACCACAAGGTCAAGCATATCAAGTAGACCATACAAATCAATTTTGGTAAAATTTGGATCCCAAAAGTAAGACTTAAGCCAGATTCTTGAAAACCGAGTCTGCAGACACGAAACAGTAGCTAAACTTGAACAGATTTTGTCCAAACTTAGTGAAACTTGTCCAGGGACCTTAACAGGTTGTACACTTGGCAAACCAAGCCAAAAAGTGCAAAAACTGACAAAAGTAAATAATCGTGATTATTTACTACTGCTACACAGAGACACCAATTATGACTTTTGAGCTTGTACAATGTTAGACCAACATAATACAAGGTCACTGGGAAATTTTTGGGTTCAATAGAATCCAAATTGGTACATGTTCACTCAGTTTTTAGGTTGCAGATTAATCCTTCGATTTTTTGCCAAAGTTGAATCTGAAAGTCCCAATTGCTGACTTCCATAGCTCGATTTGAAGTGATACACATAGACCAATCACAATAGTTAGTAAAAACTGTACAATCTATGTGAAAGAATAGCTGACTTGATAAAAATTGATATAAGAATCATGTTGCAAACAAGGAATCGACAGCTTGACTGAAGTTGCAATCAAGTCAACTGCAAAAAAATTGACAACAAGTCAATCCGACGGTAAGTACTCTATCCAGGGCTTCACAACTCTTTATGATCCTTAGATCTGGTCGTGTACTAGGAAACCAAGGCATATTTGGAGAAACCTCCAGTAGAGTATCCACCAAAGAGAGTGAATCAAGGCAACCCCTTGGACACTATCCTTGAAGAAGTCTCAGACACTTTTTCAGATTCAACGTCTGAAATGTCTTCCTATTCGACTCACTCAAAAATCGGAACGACAGTGCACTGTAAGCATATATCTCTTTTTATAAGACTAATCGCCATGGAGCTTAGGTTTACCTCGATCCTAACGAAGAGTATGCTATTCACATTGATGACCATGGTATTGAGTTCGAAGAAGAGATGTACATCGATAGAAATGAAACTCGATATTTACAAGTCGAAAACCCTGACGTGATAGACAAATGGGGGCTAGAAGTAAATACCATAATTCTAGATATGGCAGCAAAAGAAGGACCACCAATGTTAGAATTCAAGGGATACGATCAAGTTGATTTGTAGCCTTTGAAACGGTTTTTTACAGACAATCCTAGGATCGGAGTCTATTGCTGGGAGGATAGAAACGTCAAAGATCTTCTATGGACTTCGCATGCCAAATCAGGACAACTAACGTCCATGAAGATCATCTATACCTTCAAGATCAAGGATAAGGGGTCAGTAGACCTACCAACCTACCTGTTTAGGGATTTTTATAACAACAACTTTGTTATGATGACTCGTGACAAGGTGGAACAAACCAAATATCAAGGATATTTCATAAGGGATTGGATATTGAACCAAGGACCAGAAACTATTCCAAGAGATGAACACCGTGAGAGATCTTTTAAGAGTAATGTTAAGAAACCAGAAACCACCTCATCACAAAGAAAACCGGGTGACACTAAAGCCAGTCCAGGGCTACGCGAGTCACTATTTCCAACAGACTGGTTTGAAGGACTCGGAACAGGACCAACTACTAGGAGATCGGTTAGCTGAACCAAATAGACGTGTCAGACCAACTGATTTTCAAAAATGGGTTAGAAAATACAGTGGATTTAGGGATCCATATGACCACTTAGCAAGCTTTAAGCAAGTGCTAAGAGCAGAACGCATATTTGATTTTCATACTCAATTCGAGGGGTTTGCAATGACATTAGAAGGAAAAGCACTCACATAGTTCCAAAACATTCCATCAAGGTCAATCATAGAATTGAACACATTAGCTCAAGGATTTGTAGCTGCTTGTTCTGAAATAGGGATCAAACACAATATTTTAGCTCAAATCTAATAGAAACAAGGTGAGTCTGTTAGGGATTATGCAACTCAAATGAAGTAATACATAGCCAGATGCCCAAAGCTAGAGATATCGGCATAATAACGACTAGTATCATTGTTTCTAAAGGGACTGCGAAATAAAAAACTTCATGCTATATTGTATAGCAAGAAGCATACAACCCTAGAAGAGTGTGTGTCAGATGTTATTAACTTAGGAGACAATTGTGATATTTTCAATGAAGAAGATGTCCCTAAGGATAACTGAAGTGAGAAAACAGCATCCACCAAACTAGCTCAAGTGGGAACGGCTACTGTAGCACCACTTTCAGCCATAGAAGACATGCTCAAAAGGATGAATGACATGATGAATAACATGCAAAAGGCACCTATGATAGGACCAAGACAAGGGATAGCTCAACAAGGACAACCAATTAGGCCGCAAAAATGGTGTGCAATTGAGGGTAAATGGACTAACCATGAGACCAATGAGTGCTATTATCGACCAAAGTATGATGGGAATGTTCAGTACATGCCTATGAGGCCAAAAGGACAACCCATGTATAGGTATCAGCCTAACATGGCCCCAACTCAAAGACCACCGATGGGTATGGAAAGACCTCAACCCGTGTTGGGTCAACAAACTCCATATCCCAGACATAATGCAGTGCTTGTAAAGTACATGCATCCGGAGGGAGTCATAGATAAACAAGCACTAGTGCCTGTTACACCCTATGCTGAGCCTAGTCCATCTACAGTCATGGGAGAAGGAGATTGGCATAATTCACATCCACCACCAATGGAATAACTAGTGACTTATGCTCCACCAGAGCTTGCACCAATGTATTATGTAGCTAATCAAGGTATCATAACTCCTATGGTAAGACCCATGATTAAGCCAAGAACGGGAAATTGTCATAACTGTGGTGCAGATGATCATTGGAAAAATGAATGTCCAGAGCCTGACAAAAACCTCAAGCCAGTTGAAGCTTATTGCATACAATGTTGCAAAAAGGGAGGACACTTCCCGGAAGATTGTCCTAAAAATCTTTTAAATAAGGGTAAAACAGTAGTGAACGTAGTCCATGTGATACCTAGTAGCTCATCCGAGAGTGAACCGATTGTTCCAATCAAGGTAATCAACAGAGCCCAAGCTAAGAAAAAGAAACATAACTCCTCTGATGATTTAAAGAATACAAAAATTTCCTCTCAAAAGACCAAAAGAAGCGGAAGCAAAAGGTATGAGATGAGAAAACAGAAACAACAAGCTGAGATTGAGGAGAAAGCAAAGAAGTTATTCCAGGTTAAGGTTAAATAAACTAGAAGCAAAATCAAGGAAACTACCGTGAAATCTGGACGATCAATTTTGGTTGACAAATTTTTGAGCCTATTGTAGCCTTGGAAGCCTACCAAGCAGGACTTGAAGCAGGCCAAAACATGGAAAACAAATGGAAAAACTTTCCTTCTCCATACATGGAAGCAGCTAAGCTTGAAGCTTATCAAAAATTGGTAAGAATCACGCAAGAAATGCTAAAAAAACAAAAACCCAAGCTTGAAAGTATGACAAAATTTGAAGAGCTTGCGGTGGAAAGAGCCAATAAAGAAAAATCCGAAGTGGTGGTAGAACCTCACCTTGAAACAAAAGATCCAGAACTCATAGTGTCAGATAGCGAAGATGCCTTAGATGAAATTCCATTCGTAGAGGAAGAATGGCCAGGACACTTATGGGAAAAATTTAGAGAGATCAATGATGGGAGCCTAACTCTAAAGTCAGCTCCTATAGAAGAAGTTTGGTTAGACAACCTACCTCCTGATATGGACATGGATGTACAATCCTTGTATGGGGATTGTGAATCTGAAGCTTCAGGAATGTCTAAACCATTGACCTTGAAAACATTACCCTCTTACTTGGGAGATAACAAATATGAATTTATAGTGTGTAAGACCACTCAAGTAAAAAGAACGGAACAGACCCTAGAAGTAGACAACATTCATTCAATCATGTCTACACCCATCCAATGCACTCTTACTTTGGAAGAATTATTGAAAATCAGATCATATCTATGGAATGATCTACAAAAAACCCTAGAGAAGGTGGGGATAATGGGGCTAATCGCAACAAATTTGAAAAAATTGAAACACGAAATGGACAACAAAGAGATTTGATCTCTTCCAATGAACAAAGTCGGAGAATACTACGAAGGGGAAGAAGTAAACACAACCCTTCCATTAAGATATAATGGCAATACTGGATAGTGGGGTAGGCATAGCCATAGCCACAAAAGCAGTATAGGAATCCTGAGGACAGCCAGCCATTAGACAAACTTGAATGAAATTGCCATTGGCTAATGGGCACATTGAAAGACCATTAGGACTGCTTGAAAAAGTGATAGTTAATCCCTATAGGATTGAATATCAACATACTTTTGCCATAGTAGACTTTGGAAAGAAACTCAATTACGAAATCATATCGAGAAGACCTTTCATGCGACAAGTACAACTCATCCAAGATTGGGGAAACAATTACCTGTACTTGAAGCAAGTAGGATCGATAACAAGGGTTAATCTAAAAGATCACACTTACAGAGATGTCATAAAAACACCCATACAAGAGTTATATTCAGTCTCTTTGACTAAAACTAAGCTTCCATGTTAGTTGAACAAAGACACTCCTATTTGGATGTGCGGAGCTTCAAAAAACGGGAGCTTAAAACGAGAAGAATGTATCTTAGAAAGAGATTGCACGGATGAAGCCTATGTACCTGAACCCTTTTCAGAGCATTTGTTTGAGCCATTTGAGTGGACTCAAATCTTAGCAACAATGGATGTATGTGTGAATACATCTATGTCTACTCAATTTTGCAATGAGGACGGCTATGACATAATTCCCATCCAAATGATCTCAACCCTCCACGTTGAAATTTACGAACCCAAGGACTTGATGAAAGCTCAACAAGTTTTCGCAGACCTCTACTATGATGCAACAGATGAGTTAGAATAATACTCAGCTACCTCAGAAGATTCGGGGTTGAAAAAAGAACATATGAGAGCTAAGCTACTCATGAAAGGAGGGGAGGAAAAGTTTTTTGACTTTCCTAACCAAAAACCGAGAAGATAAAAATGGTATAGACGAAAAAGAGACACCAGAAATTTGAAATCTAGACCTACGCCATCAGTCTCCAGTAGAATACAATTCCTGATGCAGATAGATGCACATGATTGTGTCAAAGACAAAATCACTGGCATATATCCTTTAAACAAAAATCCTGAAATGTCAAAAATGTCGAAAAAAATGAGAAAGGAAACTCAAGCAAAGCCAAAAAAACAGGACAAGGAGTCAAGCATGACACGAGTTGAGCGGAAAAAGAAGTATCAAGAGTTGGAAAAATCTCTAAACGAGATAGACACAACTGAAATGGACACCACTGAAGAAGATGATAAAGATGTAATGAGTGTTCCATCCCATTACAAGAAATATATTCTCCAAGATCGAAGAATCATAGTCAAACAACTTGTTAGGGAACTACGAAAATAGGGTGAGTCGTACGAAGGGCCTGAAAATGCAAAAAAGATAGATCTGCCTGAACCAAGAGAGGAGTCTAGGCCTACCTACATTGCAAATGACCTAACAAAAGAAGAAGAAGAGCTTTTGTTAAGGTTAATGAAAGAACACCGAGATATCTTTGCTTGGTCTTACAAGGATCTCAAGGGTGTTGATCAAGAAATCTTTCAACATACTATACTCATGAGAGATGTTGCAAAACCAAGTAGACAAAGGCCATACACATACAATGAAACATTTGCCAAAAAGATCAAAGAAGAGATTGAAAAACTAAAGGAAGCCAAATTCATTTATGAAATTGAACACACAAATTGGGTGTCTCCAATTGTGGTAGTACCCAAGAAAAATGGAAAATTGCGAGTGTGTGTCAACCTCAAGAAAGTGAATGCACCTACCATTAGAGATAACTTTCCTTTTCCGATAACTAAGCATATTTTAGAACGAGTTGTAGTTAAATAAGCTTACAATTTTTTAGATGGATTTTTGGGATACAATCAACTTTTGGTTGACCCAAACGATCAGCATAAAATTGCTTTTGCAATGGAATGGGGTGTTTTTGCCTATCTGGTGTTAACCCTCACGGCACACGGACACCCTATCACCTACGACGGACGCATATTATGTATTTGGTAGAGTCAGGTACCGGGCTTGTCGGTCCAATAAGGAAAGGTAGAGTGATCGTCGATGAGAGGCGCACTTTAACTTGGACATTCAAGGGATTAGTTGGTTAAGCATGGGCGCCCAAGTGTGAATGGGGTGAGCTCCTATAAAAGCCAACTAAACCTAATTTTTACTCATTCTCTCATTTGTGCAATTGAAGAGTGCTCTTGCTCCATCTCCATCTTCTTCTTCTTCACCTCCTTGTGTGTGTGTGTGTGTGAGAGAGAGAGAGAGGGAGAGTGTGTGTGCGATCGAGCATTACGAAGGCACGACGGCGGCGAAGCGGTTGAGCGCGGCACGACTGCAGCTTCTTCTTCATCGCGGCGAGGAATCCACCACGAAGGCGAGCGTAGAGCGGTGAGTGACACACCCTTTGTTTTCTTGAGCTTGCTAGTTTAGGCTTGTTGTGTGCTTGGAGCCGTTTGTGGCTCGCATACGGTGTATTGGCAAGTCCCTTGCTTCGACAGTGCGGCAAGGAGCGCACATTTTTGGCGCCGCTGCCGGGGATATGCCCTACACTAAGCTCGGTTAGCACTTTACGCTTCCTTGTGGTGCAATTTCTATCATAGGAAAGGCAGGGAAGGAGTGTGTGGAGATTTCTGTTTTTTGCGTTTTCTGCAATTGCTGTCAAGTTTCAATTTCTGCTATTGTCTGCGTTTTTTCAATTTCCGTAATTTCTGCATTTTCAAGTTCGGCGTTTTCAATTTCTGCAATTTTCTGCATTTCTGCGTTTTTTTAATTTTCTGCAATTTCTGCAATTTTTGCTTCCAAAAAAAAAAAAAAAAAGGAAAAAAAAAATTCGGAAATAAAAAAACGCGAGTGAGCGGGCGGCGAAATTTTTCAAAAATAAAAAACGTGACTCTTAAAACGGACGGGTTGGTTTGTATAAAAGATAGATCGAGATCGGGATCATTTTCCCAAGCCCAAGCCCAAGCCCAAGCCCAAGCCCAAGCCCAGGCCTCAGTCCTCAGTCCTCCGATATATACTAGACTCACTCTTATATATATACCCTACTCCCTCAAGAGAGAATGAGAGCATGTGGGACAAGTCCTCCACTCTCCTCCTTTCTCTTCCCACTTGCACCCTTAGACTTTCTAGTTTGGGCCTAGTTCCCTACTGGAAATTGACAGTTTTAGGGATTCCGAGGGCATAGAGTGACCAAACGGAGGGCTGTAAAGCACGGCACGACCCTCTGACCGATACGCTCGTTTTGAGCTATCACACGGCCCATTCCACGACACGCTCTAAAAAATCTAGCAAAAAAACAAACAAAAAACACGCTAAAAACTAGTCACAAGGCCTCCTAGAGCAGCTTTTTGACACCTTAGGGTATCAAAAGCACATGCACTTATGCTCTGGGCGAGTGCTAGAACACGAGCATATTGAGGGTGCCTCTGTTCATACGGACACCCATTACCCATCCACGATAAGCTCTAGACCCTCAGCGGGGACACAAGGTAGCACCACCCAAGACCCTAAAATAGCCGCTAGTGATTCCTCCTCCGACTCAGAAATCATGGAAGCATACCCTACCCAAAACACTGAGAGAGAAGGCCATGCACCTCCCGAAGCTCCACAGCCTAGTACTAGTATGTTTAGCCGTTTCATGGAAACGTTAGGTAGAGCTACTCGCTCGGAACCTGATGCAAATGAAGCACACGAAGGGGGTGGGAAAGTGGACTCTCCTTTCACATCGCACGTGGACCCCACACCCCCAAAGAGTGTCCATGTGGATATCCTATCAACTTCTTACCAAGAAGGCCCTGTTGAGCTGCCTCCTTCAGAAGTTCCCTCTAGAGTACCGTTGGTGACAAGTAAAACCACGGGGAGCAACATTGCTTCTACCTCACAAGAAACCGTTAACGCGTCGACTCTAGAAGGATTGTTCATTAATGATCATTGGACATACGACCTCCACACTGAGGTGTTGACGGATCTACACTCTGGCCACGCCTACCATGTAGGATGGATAGAGATTGTACAATCCACCTCTAGTGCCACGAGCATCGAAGATCAACAGAAAATGATCTGTAATGTTATCCATGGCATTATTCAATCAGAAAGGCAAAACCGAGGGGTAAATATACTCTCAACTGGCCCCATGAGATTTCTGGATACGAGCAAGGCTCAACAGCCTACTCTATCTCAAATGGAGACTCCTCTAATGAGTCCCATGGACCCATCTTACGTCATTTCACCTGGGGTCTCTATGCAATCTGAGCCTCCGAGCGAAAACTTTAGCTTCCCTAACTTGGCTCAACCCTCTATCAAGGAAAACACAGTGCTCACTCCAGGGATAAGCCTGACAGAGAATGTACCGATGACATCTACGGTTAGCGTAGTGCCACTACCTAGTGTTGTAGTACCTAATGTGGGGCCTCGACCGTATGTGCCTCTAGCCCCTTATGCACACATGGCCCCCACACCTCCAATTGTACCACTTGCTTATGCTCCTCGAGTGCCGCTCCCTAGCTCTTATCTGAGTGGACCTATGCCCGGTTATGTTCCATATCCTGCATCATCCACACATATTCCAAGACCGGTACCCGTTCCTCTCCCACATATGATTCCAAGAGTACCTCCACCGGCCCTGCCTCCTCACATAGGTGACTTGGCAGCGTTTGCTCAAACCATAGGTCGATCTATCGCGGAAAATATGCGTCACGCATCTGATAGAGAGCCTAGAAGTAAGGCAGTACAAATTGCCAAACTCACGCAAAAATTCAATGGGGATGAAGATGCTAGGAAACACATTGAAGTGTTTGAACAAGTATGTGATTCCTTACGGGAATGCAACGAACTACATAAGTGCAATGCCTTAAGCTTGACATTAAGTGGGAAGGCTGGAGATTGGTATAGGACCCTAAGGGTGGACGAGAAAACAATCTACCCTACCCTTCGAAGGTTGTTTCTAAAGGAGTACATACGAGAAGGTGTGCTTTGGGGTGTAGCATCTCAGATACAGAAGGCCGAACGTAAGGAAGGAGAGTCAGTAAGGGACTTCATTAGTCGTCTAAAGCACTTAAACTCTCGCTGCCCTGTAAATGAGCACTTCAACAATAACCAATTGCTTGATCGATTCATTCGAGGGTTGAGGAATGAAGGAATCTATAATGGACTAGTGATTAGAGGTATCACAACCTGGGAAGATGTCACTGCCAATGCAATCCAATTAGAGGACAACTTAATGATAGCAGGCATGAGGGTGTCTACTGACACGAGATCCACTAGCTCACAAGCCATTGAGTATGAACCCATGACTGCAAAGCCCATTGCCAATGAGCCAAAGGTATTTGAGACATTCTTGACATACCTCACCAAGGCAATCCAAGAGTCTCTTAAGGATAATCGACCCCCTCAAAATAGTCACATGGAACTTTCAACGCATGTGGTAGGTATGGTCACCAAGCTAAGGATTGTTTAATGATCAAACGTATGATGGCAAATAGACCACCTGTAGCCTGGACGGATGCGCCTCGAGCTCCTGTATTGATGCCTGCTCCACCTGTTGAGCAACTACCGCAACACATGGTCCCTAGACCTCAAAATGTTGTACAAGCTACACCGTTACCACCTCCTGTGCTAGGACCGCAGCCCGCGCATCCAAGAGTCGCCCCTATGAACCAAGTAGGTTGCGAGCCATCAAATGCTTATGCAGATGGATGTGAGGAGGAAATAGACACTAGTATTGCCTACGGACTTGATACATTGGAAGAGTGTCCTATTTACTACATGGAAGATTGTTGGGGACAAGTCAAGCCGGTTTATCAAGCTGCTGCTCTCGCATCCAGAGGTCAAAATATCAACACCCAGGCTAGGAGGCCACCTCTTCAATGCTACGAGTGTGGTGGACCACATCGAGTAGCGGAGTGCCCTATTAGGCTGCAAAAGAATGCTGCACAGATGCAAATGAATCAAGGGAGCACGTCTGCAATGCCAATACTCACATGTAATCGTTGTGGCATAGATCACTTGATTGCCCAATGCCCCTATAACCCAAATGCGCCTAAAATCACACCCCTGAATTTGGTCGAAATTGCTAGTGTGACATCACCAATACCACCCGTCGCACCCGCTTATGCGATTACACGGTCCATGCTTCAAGGGCCAGGACATATCCTCGAAGAGAGAGATACCGCGTCAGTTATCCAAGCAAAGAAAAAGAAGACACGAAGGAAGAAGTCGCAGAATACGGAAAATTCAAAGCCAAGTTCCAAAACAAACATAGGAACAAGAGATGACCCCGTGTATATGAATGACCTCGAGGATGATTCAGATTCAGTCGAGACAATGGAGACTAGAACCAATACCACAAAGGGAAAGACCGACAAAGAAAACCGTAACATGGAACCAAATGAAAACCGAATAAGAGAAAATCATAAAGAGCCTCTGAAAACACCACAAGTGTTTCCAAATCCAATCCAAGACCCCCAAGATAAACCGCAGGGGCAAAAAGGGAAGAATCGTAAAAAGAAGATTGGGACGTACCCAAACCCTGTAGACAAGATTAAGCAGGTGAAACATCTAAGAGGTTTAGTGGAGGAGACTCAAAGGAAACTAGAACCAGAACCCATGCAGGTCAAAATTCATGACACAGTGTTTCCCACGCAAGTTCATCCACCCCACATGAACCATAGACCGTTAGCCATATCTAGTATCTTCCAAGAAGGGAGTGAGGACGGGACATCAGAAAGTGAGCATACACCCTTCTTGTTGGAAAGGATGTTTAACGAAGGAATACCTGATCCCATTGAGGAATATGAGATTCCATCCTCACCAGTTCCTAGTCAAGGACCTACACCCTGCAAAACACCAATGAATGTTGCCAAACTAGTGGACTTCATGTCTTCTGAGGTCCGAACCACGATCATAGCAAAGCTGTATGGAGATCCTGAGTTATTCCTTGCACTTCGAGCATTCCTTAACGGAGAGCTACGAACGGGATTACCGCAGTTTGCGCAACCAAATAGGCCTGACTCGATTATGATTGATGAGGAAAATCATGTGCAATCACTTGACTTAGATGGACACGAGTCTGTGATCGAGGTACCCATTAACGAATTAGGGCAGTATTTTGAAGGCGACGAGTCTAATGCGACCCTACCCATCACTACCAAGGGATTAACTATAAAGGGAATTCTTGATGGTGGTGCGGGAGTTAGCATCGTTACAAAAGATTGTTGGGAATCCATGGGAAAACCCCGCCTCAGTGTTACTACCATTTTGGTAAAGATGGCAAATGGTACCATAGCCAAACCTATGGGGATGCTCAAGGATCTTAAGATCAAAGTTCTAGGACACAAGGTACGACATACGTTCATTGTAATGGATTTCTCTAAACACCTTATGTCATATGAAATGATTTTAGGACGACCATTCATGAGGGAAGCACAAATGGTTCACGATTGGTCTAAAAATCATGTCTATTTGCAATTCCAAGACTCTGTCCTTAGAGTGGATTTGGTGACTGGTAAGGTACACCCCTTAGGGAGTAAAACCATTATTGATCATCGCTCTGACACCACAGTTCACTCGGCCCCACTACAATATTGTTACACTTGTAAGAAGGATACAGACATTGGCCAAGATTCTCCTTATATGGATGTGTTACCGGGTATGACGGAATCGGACAATGTGAATTGGGTCCACCTAGCATCAACCATAGACACTTGGGGAAATAGGGGGACGACCTGGGTAACACATGAGGGGGATGAAATGCCTATACCCTTAAATATGCTACAAGCAATGCATATCGCTTCCGACAAGACTCATCCTAAGGTAACAAAGAAAACATACAAGTGGGTCCCTAAAGCTTCTTTAGTGACCATAGCTAGTGCTAAAAAACAGAAGCCTTGTAAGAAACGTACCACTCGCTCCAAGAAAAGTAAGAAAATGTTGCGATGGATCCCTAAACGACTATTGGAAGCCCAAGGCTACTATCAAGGAAATGATCAAATCTGGGTGCCAAAACGTAGATTGTGCTCTTACCTATCACCTGACCCAAGTGAGCCCAATCCCGTAGCTCCAAAACGAATCAATGATCGTGAAAAGAAAAAAAATCACAGAATGCTACACACCCGTTCCCGAGCTAGTTTGGGTACCAAAGAAAGAACGATTTGTTCCACCTAGCTCAGGAAGGGGGGAGTCCCATGAAGATTCTAGCTCCTCATGTAATACATCCATAGAGGTAAAAGCTTCTACACAGCCTCCATCTATAGTAGTGGACCTCCATGAAGCTACAAAAGAATCCACACCTCTCAGTGTTCAAGAATCACCTGATGAACCACTTCAAGTTCAATCCTGGGAGAGTACCTTACCACCCTTGCAACTTGACGAGGCACCTAGGGTAATAGAAAACTACTGGCAAAAATCCTCACCTATTACCAACTGGAACAATTGGTTTCAAAGGGTGACAAGCTCATTTCAAATGGTATGATCTACCCAAGGAAGGGGGGAGTGTTTGCTGACAGTCATCATTCATTTGTTTCCCTCTCAACCTTTTTCCCTGACCTCTCAATTCCAATCTTAGGGAATGTACATATAAAGCTTTATACTCACAAAAACAAAAAATAAAGAGCAAGAGCAATTAGCAAACGAGTATGCACATTAAAGTCAAAACATTGACTCAGACCTACACATGTCACATCTGGTACAGTGAAACAGAAACCTATGCCATAAAACACCTTTGATCCTCATCACTTGAGTGATGGAGGGTAAGTAAGATTAGTACGATAGGAGTGTTTCTGTTTTAGAGTTGAGAGATTAGCGAAGTTCTCTTTTCCCACTAATGTGCCTCCTGGAGGTATTCCTTTTGTTTCCTAGTGTGTACAGGAGCGTGTTGCTATTGATAGGATTTGGACCTTCATGAAACCTTCAAATCAAGCGCGACCATCAACACAAACAGGTGTTTCTTGTCCATTAGCATTGCCCTTATCTTTTTGCATCTATGATTGTCTGCTTTGATTGTGATTGGTAGCATAATATTCAGCGCATTGGCTTAGTATCAAACATTTAATTCAATGCAATCTTTTGTCATAATCACTTGTTTAGGGGTAAAAATCAAGCAGTCCGACTAAGCTAGTTTGACCAAGCTAGGTATTAGAGATCTTCTCTTAATACCATGGGGAATGCCTTCCTAATAAGCAATGGTTACTTAGGTTCTTAATCCGATTTAGGTAGCATTGTATGAAATGTACTAGGGCTTTCTAGTGGGCTTAACCCTATTGACCTTTAGCTTAAGTATTATAAAGGGAGTTTACTAATGTGATGAGCCTGGGGAGTGTAACAATGTTATATGACCCCCCAAAGTTACAAAATTTAAATGCTGAAAATGAACAAGCAAAAATCAAAGTGCCACAATGTAAAATTTTAAGCTGGAAGAGAAATCTCAGCTTGATTTGGTACTTCACTCACATGTATTGCCTATGGTACTAGAGCCCTAGAGGTTCCCAGTGTGGGCGCTTTTCCTTGAAAAGCAAAAAACCCAAGGCATACAAAATAAGCACCCACTTCAAAATTGAATCAGTGTGAAAAGACCTTGGGGGGTCAAAGAAAAAGTAATCAGACAGGCGATGATTTCATGAGAAATTCCTTTTATGGTAGCTTAACTACAAGGTTTTCTAGATATAGCCTCTAGTCAGCCCTCGAACATGAATACTTGGCTCTCGCGATTAAACAACTTAATTGACCACAGAAAATTAAGAAGCTTACCCATGGTATTAATATTCGATCTCTAGTGCTTTTCGACCGTCAAATTAGCGACCCCAGACTTGTTTAATTTTTTGCCTTTACATCTGTTTATGCATTTGATTACATTGCAATTTAATGTTCATTGCTATCAAATTGTTTGAAATTCTTTGACCAATCAATTTGTCTACCTAAAACTGCATATGCTTTTTAAGAGAATGCAATTACTGTGCCAATGTTGTTTGATTTTGCAGTGACTGAAGAAGGCTAAGGACATTCATCTCAAATGCTCTTCCACCTCGACGAACCAGCTTCAACTCAATAGCTTCCGAGGACGGAATCTACATCAGGAAGGGGGGCATGTTAACCCTCACGGCACACGGACACCCTATCACCTACGACGGACGCGTATTATGTATTTGGTAGAGTCAGGTACCGGGCTTGTCGGTCCAATAAGGAAAGGTAGAGTGATCGTCGATGAGAGGCGCACTTTAACTTGGACATTCAAGGGATTAGTTGGTTAAGCATGGGCGCCCAAGTGTGAATGGGGTGAGCTCCTATAAAAGCCAACTAAACCTAATTTTTACTCATTCTCTCATTTGTGCAATTGAAGAGTGCTCTTGCTCCATCTCCATCTTCTTCTTCTTCACCTCCTTGTGTGTGTGTGTGTGAGAGAGAGAGAGAGAGGGAGAGTGTGTGTGCGATCGAGCATTACGAAGGCACGACAGCGGCGAAGCGGTTGAGCGCGGCACGACTGTAGCTTCTTCTTCATCGCGACGAGGAATCCACCACGAAGGCGAGCGTAGAGCGGTGAGTGACACACCCTTTGTTTTCTTGAGCTTGCTAGTTTAGGCTTGTTGTGTGCTTGGAGCCGTTTGTGGCTCGCATACGGTGTATTGGCAAGTCCCTTGCTTCGACAGTGCGGCAAGGAGCACACATCTGGTTATGCCTTTTGGGTTAACTAATGCTCCTGCCACCTTTCAAAGATTGATGAGCCATAATTTTAAAGAATATCTTAGGAATTTCTGGGAAGTATATATGGATGATCTATGTGTACATTCATCAATCCGAGCTGATCATTTTGAACACCTCAAAAAGGTATTCGAAAAATGTAAGTTTTATAGGATTTGCTTAAATCTTGAAAAGTGCACATTCATGGGTAGAAAAGGAAAAATTCTTGGATATATAGTGTCTAAAAATGGCATAGCTATTGATTATGATAAAAATCATGCTATTGCTGATTTGCCTAGATCGACAACAGTCAGGGGGTTCAAGCCTTCATGGGGCATTGTGGATATTACAGGCGATTCATTTACATGTATGCTATAATTGCAAAACACATGTATAGCTTTATTACACACTTTGAGTGGACTGAGGTATGTGAAGAATCCTTCATGAAGCTTAAGCAATCTCTCACCTCAGCTCCAATATTGAAAGCACCAGATTGGAATAAGATATTACATACATGTAGACGCTTTCAATTTTGCCGTCGGTTGTATACTAGCTCAACCAGGAGACAAGAAAATTGATTTTCCTATTTCTTATGCTAGCCGACATTTGAATATGGAAGTAAAGAATTATAACACCACCGAAAGGGAAGGATTAGGAATGATATATGCCGTAAAAAAGTATAGAATAAGGCCGACAAATTTGTGCTCTTTGTGGACCACCAAGCCTTATTGTACTTGGTCTTCAAGCCATGCAGCACAGGAAGAATAGTGAGATGGTTCATCATTCTTCTGGGACTCGATTTCATTGTGGTTGTAAAAAAGGGCACTACTCACCAAAGAGCAGAACATTTGTCTAGGATTGTTTCAGGGGAATCACCTAAAGGAGTAGACGATGATCTACCAGATGCCTATTTGTTCTCCGTGGAAAGGATACCTTGATGGTCGGAAAATATGGTCTCATTGATGACCATAGCTTAAGTGGATTTTCAAATACCACTTCCTATTACAATTGGATTAATTGAGCCATCAGTTATGTATCAATTACTAATAGCTGGTAGACTATACAAAAGAAATTGAGATGGAATATTTATCTTATGCATTAATCCTGAAGAGAAAACCCAATACCTAAGTCAAGCACATAATACCATAGTAGGACTTCCCTTTGTGGAAGATCAAACTATGTGACGAATCTTGAAACTTGGAGTATTTTGGCCAACTATGAGGAGTGATGTTCGCTCTTTTGTAAAGGATTGTCCTCAATGTCGAAAACAATCACCATGTCATAATAATCAATATCTAATTTTCCTAAATGATTTTCTCATATTAAACTGATCATTTAATGTGGGGAAGTGCCAGGGGAGAAAAAGCTAGAATATTGGTTAAGCTAGCAGACCGGCCACAGTAGGGATCCAAAGGAGGGAAAATAGGGATCCAAAGAGGGGGCCATCTGCAAAAGAGCCATGTGCAACAATGGGCTAAAAAGACCCTAAGGTTCATCCCATTAAGACTTCCAAAATGCTAAGGTTCCAAAATTCAAAGGTTATGTCCAAAGGTCAACCCTAGGGGAAATTGGATGCTTTGTGTGTAACTAAAAAGTCTTTGCATATCCCTACATGGGAGGGGGCGAGCCCTTCTTCTAGGGGATGAGAGAGAAAGTCACACACACACACACACACACACACACACACACACACACACACACACACACACACACACACACACACACACACACACACACACACACAGGCTCCCTTTACACAAAGGGAATTAGGGACACATGTCAGCTCCCTAGCCCAGATGCCCACAAGGTGTGCCCAATTCCTATTGGATGGCCTTGGAGGTGGACCAATGAGAATTAGGCTAGAGTAAATCTAGTTTAATTAATTTAAAAACACTTAATAAAAGAACCAATGAGAATTAAGTCTCCTAGAAGACTATTGGACAGTCTCCCAAGGGGTCCAATGAGCATTCAGGAGCCGAATGGCTTGCCTGATTCCTATTGGCCAGGAGGCAAAGGGGTCCAATTAGTTTAATTATTAAATTACCTAAAGCTCTCACAAAAGGGGAAAGGGGGACACATGTCAGAAGGCTATCACTTATGCTGCTTAATAGCCATTGGCTTGACTTGGGGAGGTCCAATGGGGAGACTGCAAGAGCAAATAGCAAGAGGGCTCGCCCAAGAGAGAGAGGGGGCTGATTTTTGCAAGGCATTATCACACACACAATCACACAATCTCATGTGTGAAGAAAGAGAAGACTATCTCTTCCCAAGCTTTAATGGAGAACTCATCACCTACTCCAAGCTTGTGAGATAGAAGCCTACATCGACACACTCTTGGCTTGTGGATGCAAATCCAACCAAGAGCCAAGCTTCAATGCATGCTCATCTCCTCTACCAAGCTAATTACTAAGCTAAGCTATGCTACATATGAGTGATTATGTGAGGAGATGTACATCTTTCTCGTAAGATACTCCTTCTTCCTCTCAATCTACTCTCATACCGTGCTAGCTCTCACCATCTTCAAAGGTGTGTGAGGTCTTGGGTCTGAGAACGGGGATAATTAAAGTTTTGTTTACTAAGTGTTTTGCTTAGTGCATGAAGCTTTCATCTTCATTGCGCTAGCTAGTCTTGAAGGAACACAAAGAATTGTATTGTACAATGTCTCTCTTGATGGGAGAAACCATAATACAAAGCCTTTTGGAGGGGGGATCGGCTCCATGCAAATCCGGTCCTCAACTATTGTCAATATCTTAATTTCTCTCTCTTTTGAAAGTATTGTTGATGCTATCTAACTAGGTGTTATGCTTTTTGTTGCTCTCTCCACCCAAGCACTCTTGTAATTCTCATTAGGAATCTATTCTAATGAAATGCCCACTATGTTCATGCTAATTTCCGCTACACATAAGTTTTTAGACCATTAAATGTTACATTGGTATCAAAGCACAAGGTTTCTTTTTTCTTGCTCAAGAAGGGAGGTCCTCAAGCTAGCTATAAATGGTTGGTATTATTAATTGCCTGTGAGTAAGTAGAATAGGGATTTTTCAGCCTTGCAGTGCGCCTGCCTTTGTGTAGTTAACGGGGCATCACTGTCAAGAGCTATGGTCTTAATAGTGGAGTCCTACGGGGCTTTGCCTACGGCTTAACCACTATTGAGCTATTAGAAGCTTGACAGGAGCCGGTGCTGTTTTGGTGTCGAAAGACCCTCTCTTCTATTCCTTGCAATTAATGGTATTCGAGCCGCGGGTACAGTAGCTTGAGTGCTTTTTCTAAAGGGGTAAAGAGGAGTAGCAACTAGGGCTTGAAGTGCCAAAGTACACCTAAAAAGTTGTTAGAATGGCTGACAATAGTAAAGAGAGTGAAATTAATGTTGATAACTTTGATTTTGCTCATGAGCAAGCTACTAATGATGCTTCAATGCTTGTTAACTATCTTGTTTCTAGGCTTCAACAAGCCATGAGCAATCCATCTCTCCTAAGTGAAGTGCAACGGCAGCTCCGTGCTCATGGGATTATCCAAGCTCATCACCATGACGAGAGAACACCTAGGAAGCCTCCTTGTGAGACTCCCAAAAGAGGTCTCTCTCCGATTCGGGAAGAAGAAGAGAATCCCTACGAAGGGCTCAAGAATTTACTTCTTGATGATGCATCTCCTTCCCAAAGGAGAACTCAAGAGCCTCCATCGAAGGAACGAGAAAGAAGTGAGTCTCCCGCCACCTGGGCAGAGATGGCTCCACAAAGACGGCGGGCTAAATGCTCTCCATCACCACCAAAGCTGAGAAGACCATCACACTCTTCTCCATGCCATAATTCAAAGAGGGATGATAAAAAGCAAGAGAAGAAAAAGGCAAGAAAGAGGACACCCTCTTCTCCATCTTCTTCATCCTCTTCCTCTTATGAAAGTGATGGTGAAGACAACGAAGATCAAGACAAGAAAAAGGCGAGAAAGAGGTCACCCTCTTCTCCACCTTCTTCAAATTCTTCACCTTCTGAAGAAAGTGATGGTGCAACCTTTGAACCATCAAAAAGAAGAGGCCATAGGAAATCCTATGCCGCATGGAAGAGGTCATCCAAGCTGAAGAAATTCAAAGAGGGAAGGAAGAGCATCTCTTTCCTTACCTATGATGGTACCTTTGGTGCTACGAACAAAGTCTTGGCCTTTATCCAACAATTTGATGCGGCGTTTGGAGATGAGGGCTTCACGGAGTCCTCTAAGCTATGCCATGTAGCTATGCACTTTCAAAAGTCCGCCAGGCAATGGTGGTCTAGTCTACGAGCCAATGGTGAAGCTCCACGAACATGGAAATCTTTCAGAGCTTCCATTATGAAGCAGTTTTTGGCCACTGATGCCAAAGACAAAGTACTCACCGAATGGCGAAGCTTAAAGCTCTCTCCCAATGAATCCATCCACAAATATGTAGACAAGTTTTGGGACCTACAACTCAAAGCCACTATCTTTAAAAAGTTGGATTTTGGAGAGCAAAAGCAACAATTTTGTGCGGGCTTAACCGAAGAAATGGCGGAGTATGTCAACTCCCAAAGTCCACGTACCATATCGGCGGTAATACACCATACTATGGTGGCCTCACGAATCAATTTCCAAACGGGGGCTAAAAGAAATAATAAGCCCCCGGAAAACAAGGGTTCCAATGAGCCTAAGGGGAAGGACAATGTCCAAAAGTCTCCTAAGGGCAACTCCAACAAAGCTAAAGAGAAGGGAGTTTACAAAGGTAAGAACAAACTCTCTCTTAAAGAGCTTGAGTGTTATCGCAAGGATAACTGGTGTTTCAAGTGCGGCGAACAAGGGCATACGTACCGCGCTTGTCCCCAAAAGAACAACCGTCAAGATCCTCCTAGAGCTTCCTTGGTTGAAATCCAAGAGGAGGAGACTCACCAAACTCATCACAAAGGATCTCCTCTATGCCATGCTTGGGGAAAGGTAAGAGAACATGATGCTTTTATTCTCTTTGACCCTGGTTCTACTCACAATTTTATATCTATAGAGTTGGCCACCAAGCTAGGCATACAATCGTACGAGATGGGAGATGTCCTACCTGCAGACAGTGCCTTCAAGGGGCAAGAAGCTTCAGTCACTCCCTTAATTGGGAAATTGAGGCTTCATGTCCAAGGCTATGTGGACAAAGAGGACTTCTTTATCTCTCCTCTCAAGCATGAGGATGTAATCCTAGGGGCACCATGGTTTGACCGCCTGGCTGCCGATGTTAAATTTCCTGAAAGGAGAATCTCCTTTAAGTTCAGGGAAAAATACATGTATATAGATGCTAAGGAAATGGGTAACACTATCCCCATTGTACATACACCAGCTTTCAACAAGTCAATAAAGAGCTCTATTTCCATGTACATGATTTTAGTTAAAGATTTTCAAAATGAACCTAATGCTTTAGCAAAAGAAAATAAAAGCAACCAAAAGGAATTAGAGTTATCCAATTTTCTCAAGGGGTTTCAAGATGTTTTTATTGACGACATCCCTTGTGAGATACCTCCTAAACGAGATAATGATGACCATGCAATTGAACTTCTTCCAGGAAGTTCACCGCCTAACAAACCTCCTTATAGATTTTCTCAAGCTCAACAAGAGGAGATTATGCGGCAAGTGCATGAGTTAGTTGAGAAGGGCATGGTTAGGCCTAGCTCATCTCCATTTTGCTCACCGATGCTATTAGTGCAAAAGAAAGATGGCACATATCGTATGTGTGTCGACTATAGAGCACTAAATAGGATCACTATCAAGAATAGGTTTCCCGTTCCACGGGTAGAAGACCTATTTGATAAGCTACAAGGATCGACCTACTTCAGTAGGATTGACCTAAAAAGTGGCTATCATCAGATAAGGATAGTTGATCAACAAATTGTAAAGACCGCATTTTGCACCACATTTGGTCTTTACGAATACATTGTCATGCCTTTTGGCTTGACCAATGCACCAGCCACATTCAACCGCTTGATGGAGAAGCTGTTCCGGCCTCATCAAGCCTTCACTGGAGTGTTCTTTGATGATATTATCATCTACTCTAATTCATTAGGCGAACACAAGCAACACCTCCAGGTAATATTTCAAGTTTTGAGAGAGACTAAACTTTATGTTAATCAAAAGAAAAGTGAATTTTTCTTGCAAGAGATTCAGTATTTAGGTCACATTATCTCTCAAGATGGCATCCAAATGGATCCATCAAAGTTAGAGGTAATAAAAGGATGGCCTAAACCAAGGAATCTTCATGAACTAAGAAGCTTTAAAGGTATGTGTGCATACTATATACGCTTCATAGAAAAGTTCTCACAAATTGCGGGACCATTACATGACCTAACAAAGAAAAGCGTTAGGTACACATGGTCTGCTAAGGAGAACAATGCTTTCGAAAAGCTTAAAGAAGCTTATCTCTCAACCTGTGCTTATACTACCAGATCTCTCAAAACCATTTGAGGTCCAATGTGATTCTTGTGGTGATTGCCTTGGAGCTGTTTTACTCCAAGAAGGGTATGCCATAGGCTATGAGAGTCGAAGGCTCGACCCTGTTGAGCAAGCTCTAGGCATATATGAAAAGGAACTCCTTGCAGTTCTACATGCCTTAGACTCATGGAAGCACTATTTATTGGGGACTCCTTTCATTCTGCGAACTGATCACCAAAGTCTTAAGTACTTCATGATGCAGACCAAGCTCTCCGACAAACAAATGAGGTGGGCAAATTTCCTTTCGCAATTTCATTTTCATATTGCTCACATTGCTGGCACACATAATCAAGTAGCTGATGCACTCTCAAGATGGCCGAGAGTGAATGTGGTTTCCATAGCAACTCACAATGATCTATCTTCAATGATAGATGAGTACGCTATTGATCTCGATTTTAGAGATGTGATTTCAGCCCTTGTATTAGGGAAGAAAGAAAAACCATTTACTTTACAAGATGGTTATCTTCTCTATGGCAATAGATTATGCGTTACTAACTCACTACGTGAGAAAGTAATGTATGAATCTCATGCTCCACCGTATGCGGGGCATAGAGGGATTCAGTCTACCTTAAAGGGAATTGAAACATATTTCTATTGGCCTACCATGAAAGTGAACAAGAGTATGTTTCTAAATGTGTGGTTTTCCAAAAGACAAAATTTGATAGAGGGAAGCAACTTGGATTGCTTCAACCCTTGCCAATCCCTAATTCACCATGGGAGAGCATATCCATGGATTTTATCTTTGGATTGCCTAAGTCTATCCATGGGAATACGGGAATATGGACGATAGTAGACAGGTTCAGTAAACAAGCTCATTTTATACCTGTCAAAAAGACTATGAAAGCCCATCAAATGGCAACCCTCTTCATTTCACAAATTTTCAAGTACCATGGCTTGCCAATGTCTATAGTGTCGGATAGAGATCCTAGAATGACCAGTAATTTCTGGAAGGGTCTCTTTGAGAATTTAGGAACAAGGCTAAACTTCTCTTCGGCCTATCATCCACAAACGGATGGCCAAAGTGAAATAGCTAACCTAACAATTTTCGATCTACTAAAAGCCTATGTAACGGAAGTAGATCAAAGATCCCAATGGGAGAAGTACTTACCCTTATTGGAGTATGCTTACAATAACACTATACATACTTCCACGGGAAAAGCACCTTTCAAGGTAATTGAGGGAAGATAAAAAAGTCCCTTGCTACTTAAGGTACATGGGAAGATCTTCGCTGCAGATGAGTATAGCCGAGACCTACAACAATCTTTTTAAAAGATTAAGGATGCTATCTCTATCTCACAGCAAAGGCAAAAGGCTGCTGCTGACAAGCACAGAAGAGCCCAAGCCTTTAAAGAAAACTATTGGGTCTTGTTAAGGTTTCCCAAGGCTCGATTAAGGCACACGACGGGCAAGAATCCTACAGGCCACCAAAAGTACTATGCTAAACTAGCAAAAAGGTACTCTGGTCCCTTCCAGATTCTTAGGCCAATCAATGAGATGGCCTATCAACTCAAGTTTCCCAATCATTGGCTCATACACAATGCTTTCCATGTGAGACTACTAAAGCCTTACAAAAGAGAGCCTCCTCAAGAACCAACTATTGAAGACCCACAGGAGATTGAGGACCAAGAGGAGGTGCTACAGCCCGAGTCCATTCTCCGACATGAAGACAAGGTATTCAGAGGCGGTAAGACTATCCGACGATATCTTCTTAAGTATAAGAATTATCCTTTTGAAGATGCTAGATGGATGCAAGGCATACAGTTAAAGGATAATCTAAACCTTGTCAATGCTTACAATGCTTCCCAAGAGTAAGCAAATGTACAAAATGTTAAAAATGAACAAAGTTTTTTTTGTCTTATAAGACTCTCTTTTTCTTTATTGTGCACAAAAATGAAGTAGTATGCATGCTTAGATCAAGTTTGCGGAGACGACGTCTCCCAAACACCAAGTAGAGCTTGTCACTCTACTATGGAAGACTGATAGGACTAATGTGCAGACATGCTTGTGGAAACCTCAGGCTCTCAAGCGCCAAATGGACTAGTCATCCATTGTGGAATGATGTCATAGGGTAACATAGGGATCCTCTACCCGCTAAGAAAAGGACTCATGAATATGCTTTATCTTCTCTACACCATAGTCGAGGACGACTATGATTTCAAGAGAGAGGTAATGTCATAATAATCAATATCTAATTCTCCTAAATGATTTTCTCATATTAAACTGATCATTTAATGTGGGGAAGTGCCAGGGGAGAAAAAGCTAGAATATTGGTTAAGCTAGCAGACCGGCCACAGTAGGGATACAAAGGAGGATGCTTCCAAAATGCTAAGGTTCCAAAATTCAAAGGTTATGTCTAAAGGTCAACCCTAGGGGAAATTGGATGCTTTGTGTGTAACTAAAAAGTCTTTGCATATCCCTACATGGGAGGGGGCGATCCCTTCTTCTAGGGGATGAGAGAGAAAGTCACACAAACACACACACACACACACACACACACACACACAGGCTCCCTTTACACAAAGGGAATTAGGGACACATGTCAGCTCCCTAGCCCAGATGCCCACAAGGTGTGCCCAATTCCTATTGGATGGCCTTGGAGGTGGACCAATGAGAATTAGGCTAGAGTAAATCTAGTTTAATTAATTTAAAAACACTTAATAAAAGAACCAATGAGAATTAAGTCTCCTAGAAGACTATTGGACAGTCTCCCAAGGGGTCCAATGAGCATTCAAGAGCCTAATGGCTTGCCTGATTCCTATTGGCCAGGAGGCAAAGGGGTCCAATTAGTTTAATTATTAAATTACCTAAAGCTCTCACAAAAGGGGAAAGGGGGACACATGTCAGAAGGCTATCACTTATGCTGCTTAATAGCCATTGGCTTGACTTGGGGAGGTCCAATGGGGAGCCTGCAAGAGCAAATAGCAAGAGGGCTCGCCCAAGAGAGAGAGGGGGCTGATTTTTGCAAGGCATTATCACACACACACTCACACAATCTCATGTGTGAAGAAAGAGAAGACTATCTCTTCCCAAGCTTTAATGGAGAGCTCATCACCTACTCCAAGCTTGTGAGATAGAAGCCTACATCGACACACTCTTGGCTTGTGGATGCAAATCCAACCAAGATCCAAGCTTCAATGCATGCTCATCTCCTCTACCAAGATAATTACTAAGCTAAATCTATGCTAATATGAGTGATTATGTGAGGAGATGTACACATTTCTCGTAAGATACTCCTTCTTCCTCTCAATCTACTCTCATACCCTGCTAGTTCTCACCATCTTCGAAGGTGTGTGAGGTCTTGGGTCTGAGAACGGGGATAATTAAAGTTGTGTTTCCTAAATTTTTTGCTTAGTGCATGAAGCTTTCATCTTCATTGCGCTAGCTAGTCTTGAAGGAACACAAAGAATTGTATTGTACAATGTCTCTCTTGATGGGAGAAACCATAATACAAAGCCTTTTGGAGGGGGGACCGGCTCCATGCAAATCCGGTCCTCAATTGTTGTCAATAGCTTAATTTATCTCTCTTTTGAAAGTATTGTTGATGCTATCTAACTAGGTGTTATGCTTTTTGTTGCTCTCTCCACCCAAGCACTCTTGTAATTCTCATTAGGAATCTATTCTAGTGAAATGCCCACTATGTTCATGCTAATTTCCGCTACACATAAGTTTTTAGACCATTGAATGTTACACACCCTTACCTCATGCCCGAGGCGGTCACTTTTTAGAATGTGTATGATATCACGTGAGTTAACCGGAGAGGATTATTAAAAGACCAAAATGTATAAAAATGTATACATACAGAGGGGGGTGGGGGTTTTTTAAATAGGCTCACAATGTAAGTATAATATGTATATTGAGGTATTATTAATTACCTCTTGAACGCACGTGATATAGGGGTCTTTTGATAAGTGACTGCCCCGGGACCTCATGTAACATTGTTCCAAATGTCACATGTTCCTAAGTGCAGTAACTATCTCGTTATGTACTTATCAAGCCGAACATTTCTTGAGGATATGAGTATACGCCGTCAAAGAGAAATTGAAACTGAAGCAAGAGACTATGCTCTTATACGAAACCAATTGTATCGGAGAGGTAAGGACCAACATCTGCGTATTTGTGCAAATCAAGACAAGTGTATTCCAATTATAGAACAAGCAGATGCTGGATTAGTTGAAGGTCACTTTTCTAGTGAGACCACCGTAAGAGCAATCTTATGGCAGGCATATGGTGGCCAACACTTTTGTCAGATGCCAAAGAATATGTCCAAAAGTGTGATGCTTGTCAACGAGCAAAAATGCCAACAAGTGTAGATAGCATGCCCTTAAGAAATGATGGAGTCTAGAGCTTTCGCAAAATGGGGTATAGATTTTGTTGGGCCAATATAGCCACCTACTTATAGAACCCAAGCTAAATATATCATTGTAGCTACGGATTATTTGACCAAGTGGACTGAGGCTAAAGCAACTCAAAAGAATGATGCCAGAACCACTGCTCCATTCTTATATGAGTATGTATTCGCAAGATATGGATTGCCAATAGAAATTGCCAGTGATACAGGAACTCATTTCCTCAATGAGGTAATTGAGTATCTGCTTAATGAATTTATGGTCATCTATTACAAATCAGCTCCCTATCACCCACAAGAAAACGGACAAGCTGATCATATGAATAAAATTATTAGCTCGGTATTGACTAAAGTGGCTAGTTCAGGAAGGACAGACTGCGAAATGAATCTCCATGCAGCTCTATGGGTTTATCAAGTATCATTCAAAACAGCTTTAAATGCTACACCCTTTAACCTTGTTTATGGTCTTGATGCCATACTACCAATAGAATTTCTATTGTTGATACTAAGGGTAGCTAAGGATCTTGAGTGGACAGGACATGAATTGTCCGAGAGACTTGAAGATTTAGAAAAACTAGATGAGCAAAGGCTAACTGCAATAGCTCACATCTATGCACAAAAGAGGAAACAAAAATAGTTTTTTGATTCCCATCTAATTACCAAAATCTTCAAAATAGGGGACTGAGTTTTAGTCTATTCCCTTAAGCAACACATTCCCAAGTTTAAGAAAAAGGAAAACGGACTGTTTATCATTGAAGATGTATCTCCAAATGGAGTAGTTAATTTGTCCACCCTAGATAGTGAAACAATGGCTAATTGGGTTAGTGGATGTCGTTTAAAGAAGTACAATTTGCCACTAACCAATGAATTGCTAGAAAGGATGCATGCAGCTAAGCAAAGGAAGATAAAACGACAGCAGGTTATTGATGAAGCTAGGAGGAATCTCAGATTTGGGTACTCAAAAGGAAAGCTACTCTCAAGAATCAACAAATACCTATTCCCATCAACACTCTGGAAATAGATGACCGACAATGGGAATTGTCAAAAGATGCAGCGTCGACAGATGAGGAATGGCTAGATGGAATGGATCTTCACATCAAAGTATAGCTCAACAACCATATCACGAATGCATTAGTCGACACAGGAGCTCGAGTAAATGCAATCTGTTATTCCACATACAAGAAAGCAACAAGTCAGTCTTTGGTAGCAGGAATAGCGACTATCAAAGGATGCAACAAGAACCCAACACCAACATTGGGGGTAGTCAACTTAAATGTGATAATACGTGGATGTTCATGTACTCATTAGTTTATATGCTTACCAGATGAACACATGAATGAGACAATGATTCTTGAAATTTTTCGGATGCGGACGTACAAGGTAGTACCAGATTGGGATACGAATCAGCTCAAGCTATCACCTAAAGGCGGACACCTCATTGTTCCAATTGCACCAAGCAAGGAGGAGTGCAAAGGGAATAATCATTTAAGCAAACAACAAAACAATCAATCTTCTCTATCCTATCAACAAGCAAATGCTACAAGTAGCATGCAAGGAGTCAGGCAAATTTGGGTACCAAAAGCACAGCTTAAGGATAAGCCGATTCAAATTTGGGTGCCTAAAACATCATCGACAAAACCAAAGACGGTTCCAAAGATCAAAACACAGAGACGAGCATCTTCGAGCAAGGAACCTAGCACGAAATGGATTTGGAAGAAAAAGGAGCACTTATCTTCTCCACAAACCGTAAAACCAATCAAGCAATTGAGAGTTAAGTCTCAGCAAACTCAACCACACCATTCTTAACCAAGACAAACCAAGATATCAATGGCTGGTAAAAGCTCGACAACAGTCAAAAGTGATACCAACAACTCAGACAATCAGCATTCTAAAGCATCCTGATGGTACAATCAAGCAAAGAGCACACAAGCTACAAGATTTGCTCTTTGAAAGACAACATTAGAAAGCCTCGACATCGGAAACCCTTGAGTTAATTACTCAAGACCCAACTCTTGCACATCATAATGGTTTGAGTTGCATTGATCTTCAAAGCATGGTAGAGCCAACCAAGGCTATGCATAGACACAATTGTTCAACCCATGCACACAGTCGTCCCGGAGTACGCCATATAGGAGGGGTTTAAGGGCACTAAGTAATTAAGGGTAATGTTTGAAGAGGGAGGAAAAAGTTGATGTTAACGTGTGATGTTTTGCAAAATTACCTAATAATGCCCTTATGATTCATTAACAAGGAAAAATTAACTGATGATATCTTCTCGATGAGTGTAAATAGTGTACATACTATCAAAAAATCATCGAAAAATAGTCCTTTTTTGTTATTTTTTATCATTTTTCTTGATATTAAAAATGGAGAAATCCAACAAAAATAAATAAAGCTGTGTTTTTCAATGGATTTTTTAATTAATGGATTTTCTCTTTGCTTTTTTAGCGTATTTTGTTATTTTCTTTGATTTTTTCAATAAACAGGTCAAAAATTAATAATAAATAGCAAAGGAGCTCAGATGGAAAAATTGAAGAGACTCTGATGATAAAAAAGACAAGGTAGGCAGGCACAAAAAATTTCAATCGAATCGACAGATGGAAGCGGAAAGCCTAAATTAGGCGGCCATACCTACTTTTGCAGAATGAGATAGAGGATTCCGATTGGGGAAATTTTTGAGTCTAACATAGATTTCACGGCCTAGTAGGACTAACAGAGGAATTTGGAAAAAATGGTGCGGGAAGTCCGAGTATAGATACCCAAGGTAAGCTAAAATCACCTCATTTTCACTTGTTGCCTTTGGAGAGAGAGCTCTTCGACCTTCTTCGTGCACATTTTTTGGAGTCTACAATTGCGTCTTTTCAGTACCGTCCCACACGAGACATGAGGGGTAAGTTCTATACTTATCAATGATCCATTTTGTATGGCCGGTAGCTAGTCTAAACCCCTGAAAAAAAGACTAGAATCCGAGCAGTGCACGAAGACCTACGACAAAAAATCGACCATATCGGCCTGTCAGCTCAACCAAATTGGATGATATTTGATTCATAGCATTCCCCAATATAATAGAGCACTTCTATATCAACAGTTGACCATTCGAAAAGGGTCGAGGGGATCCCCAGTAGAAAAGCTAGGTTTTTGGCACATGCCAGAATTGGATTCTGACTACACAAACAGCTTACATACGAGGTCTATACACAATGTACATGATTGGTTTCATAAGATCAATCAAGTCAAGCCCTCGAAAAGCAGAAAACGGCTCAAAGACTAGAAGGCATCAAATTCAACATACGAGGTCAAATTGACTCCAAATGGGCCAAAATTGGATGAGGTGCTTCAAGACTATGTAGCGGACAAGTCCATAGCCTCAAAAGTCACTAACCAACTCTACATGCCATGTAGTCACAAAAATTGGTGATTTTAAAGTTGACAAAGCACGAAGTGATGCCGGCAAGACCAAGTTTTACCAAATTCAATTTAGGACTTGTTTTAGGTGTATAGAATGTGTTTAGGTCAAAAATTTTAAGTTTTGCAAGAAAAAGTTGCCTGCTGTAAATAATCGCGATTATTTACTTTTGCAATATTTTGGCTTGAAATTGTATCATCACCTCACCTATCACTTGTATGCACCTATTCAAGTATGAGCCAAAATGATCAATTATAACTTGGAAAATTACCAAAAAATGCCAAGAAGTCCTTGCAAGACAAATTCTAAGTTATGAGTCATATGTTTTGATCGAAATCACCTCATATCACATACACAGGGTCTACACCATGCTTAGAACCAAGTTATACCAAAAAATGTTCATTTTGATGAAAAAGTCAATAATCATGATTATTTACTTTTTGGCCAAAATGGGATGAATTTGCAACTTTGCCATCATGGGACCAAATTACATTATGTCATAATCCCACTAACCAAGTTTGAACAAATTTGGAGCTCAAAATCTCAAAATTCCTTCACATCTACTGTTTCAGAGACCTAACGCCCAAATCTGGCACCATTTTCATCCTGTGCACCCAAATGAGCCCATATTTCTTGCCAGCTCCAGAAAAGGAATCTCTGACGGAAGAATACATGGTGAAAACCCTAACGAGCGCCATGTAATTCTTCAAAAGTCTTCCTGATCTATCATGTGTGATGCTTTATAAAATGTATCGAATGTTGCTCCCTGCATTGAAGTATTCCATGAGCCAGAGCAAGCAGGAGCCCCGTGGATGTCATTCCTCGAGGGCAATAAAGGTTTATGCTACGATCTCAGTGATCAACCTTTCGAAGAAGTCCTCTATGGCTTCTACGCCCGATTCCTGTTCTTACCTTCTCATAATATGTTGGCGTTTGGGGAAGCATTCTACACAAGGTTCTTCACTTGGCAAATGAGGATTTTTGGGCCAGTAATCAGCAACCTGACATCAAGATTTGTAGGCTGCGGATCAGCAACCTGACATCAAGATTTGTAGGCTACTCCGTAGTTGAGCTTGAAAACAGAGTCGCCATGTATTTTTTGCAGGTGCTAGACAAAGAGAGAAAGATCAGATACAAAAAGGCTCTACATGCACTTAAAGACCGCCTCGCTAGCCATCAACTTGAAGACTATTTCAGCCCATAAAGCTATGTCAAGGGACGACACAGGCAAGGAGGGGGGAATGTTAGCACCAAGCTAACTTGGATACCATTTTTTGGAGCTCTCATTGTAAAAACACTTATTATTTTGATAAATCGGGAATACTGTAACTCCTATTTTACGGATAAACCTTGTAATTGATGAGCCGGGGCTACAAGCTTCCAGATTGTATCAACCTGTTTTTACCCATCTTTAGTTAGAGCTCCCAAATTATTAGTTTTGACCACAAAAAACCTTGGCTAAGGTATAAAAGCCAATTTTTTAAAGTAATTTTTAAGTTTTGGATAATGAAATACACAGTGCGAGCTAACGGCGCTCACTTCTCTCCTTCTTGCGCTTCCTACTCCCTCCCCGGTTGTCACATTGCAATCACGTTTGTTGCATTGCAATCGCAGGTAAGAGCTCTACGCATTGACGTAAGCATTTCACAGTATTTCGTAGCTTTTGGCATCGCCAACCCGCGGTCTAATTTCATCATAAGCAGAAATTTACACTTCAAAATAAAAAATTAAGCATAGGCGGGGTATTGGGGCATCATTGCTAAGCATTTAGATGCATTCTGGGCCAAAAACGACTAGGTCAAAAATCCACTGTTGTTAATAATCGTGATTTTTGCACTTGACCTAAAGTGGGGTTTGAGACCATAAGCTTGTGTACTTAGGTCTCACTTAGGTCTTATAAACTTGTCCTAGAAGTTTTGTTATGTTTGGATGTCATTCGCTTTTGATGATTTTAGTCATTTGAGTGTAGCTTGAGTTAGATGTGAGTTGTTTGTTGTTTTCCGAGAGATTGACAACCTGTTGGACGGATACGTTACGACGGACGTTAGCACAACAAGAACTCACCTAACAAGATTTGTTAGCTAAGGACAAAGCTCGACCCGCAGGCACGTGGAAGCAATCATAGGGTGTCAACCTACACTCGACCGACTCCTAACTAATTCCTACAGAGATCTCCACCCAATGTCTAAGTCACAACCTTCAAGAGTGCATAAGAAGAAACTTCCTACAACGCTTTGTAGAGCCGAACACCCATCAAACAATCTCGACCCGCAGGCGCGTGGAAGCAATCATAGGGTGTCAACCTACACTCGACCGACTCCTAACTAATTCCTACAGAGATCTCCACCCAATGTCTAAGTCACAGCCTTCAAGAGTGCATAAGAAGAAACTTCCTACAACGCTTTGTAGAGCCGAACACCCATCAAACAATCTCGAAACACCACACAACTTGAAGGAGACCCTACTAACACCAATAGGTCTCTCTCCCTAAGGTCTATGAACCAAAACCCCAACGTAAAACATGTGGTGCAGAATCACATAGCATGTCTGGCAGAAATTTTTAGGTCATTGTTTCCAAAATCTAAAATACTTAATGTGTAGCTCTACTCAATGCGAACACGTGGATATGCTGCAATGCAAAATCTGACAACGTATGCTCACCGAATCACCAGATCAAGCTCGTAGATGGAGCTCACAAAACCGGACCGTACGTGCGCAATGTAGGTATTGGCGCGTAACTCTCGCTGGGGGAAACACACTGCACTTCTCCGCACTCGATCCTGACCAGCGGTACGCGGTAGCATCAAGATGAAGCTCTCACTCTCTCTCGTACACAGTACGCTCACTCACAAACTTCAAACTTTTTAAAATGACAAAAGGTTTTTTCATTAAGGTCAAAAAGTGGTATAAATACCTTACAATTCTCAAACCCTAAAGTTCCAAATTAACCACCATCTACTCAATCTAAATGTCAAAACTGGGATACAATCTGGAAACTTCTGTAAGCCCCAATATTTACAAGGTGAAATGTCGGGTTTTCTCAATAAATGAATAATTACAAAAAATGATAATCTGCCGAGCCGTCATTTTTCGTAGGGTGTGTGCAGCTTCTAACACTCCCCCCCTCCTTGCTCATGTCGTTCCTGGCATGACTATTGAGCTACTTCTTCATCTTATCGTTTCTCGCATCTTGAGCAGCGACTCGTATCTTGCATGTAAATCCAATAGTGTTGGGCCGAATATGTCGGTGCTGATGGTGAAGAAGCCGGTGTAGAAAGCTTCTTCAAAGGCCTGGAGGTGATAGGATGGCAGAAACATGATCCTTTGATACAATGCATGTATCACCTCCTTGGAAGGCTGACCAGATAGATTGTGTGCATATCTGTAAGTATCTTGAAAGAAGAAGATACTGTCTGTCGCCTTGCCCGGTTTGAACGTCTCGAAGACTGTCAAAAGGGTTTTGCAAATATTTCTCAACATAATGCAAGAAAGTTCAGGCGAGCCAGTGAACAATTTGATGGCTCCCGTTAGGGTTTTCACCATGTATTGAACACTTATTCTCTCGCCTACCTTCAAGCTTGGCAACTTCGGATAGTTTAGCCAAGTGGGTTGGCTTCTTTGTAGTAGCTCCTGGGCCTTCCACGTCCGCATCCTTGGTAGAGGGCAGAAGCTTAGGTTATCTCTGATGATTTTGGGTGCCTCTACCAAATGGATTAGGTATTGTGGATACTTCGTTAGCCATGCCTTTCTCCACCTGGGCTGGGAGTCGACTATCAACTTTACCCCTTTAGGCTTGGAGATATCTGTTGTGTAGAGTGGCACTGTTGGCTCTCCTCTGATTCTCCTGTTGATTGTGGCGGCTTCGTACTTTAGCAAAGGATATGGGAGAGAGGGCTGTAGCCATTCACACTGAAGGTTGCTGACGTCTATCTTCTGAATGGTCATGGATTTAAAAACCCTCTGCTCCCATTCCAAGGCTTCCTTGGCTGTTTCTCTGATTTCTGCTTCTATGGCCTTGCGCAACTTCTCTTCCTCTTCTTGTGTCTGATCTTGTGGCTCTTGAGAGGGTCCTACTAGGATTTCCTCTTGCATGGGTGTGTCCACAGGATCTGCAACATTCTCTAGGTCTATGCCTTCCATGGCTGCTGGCACTATGCTTGCCTGCTCTTCTGCCTGCTGGCCTCTCAGCTCTTCTATCTGCTTTTGGAATGTGTGTTTCTCTGCTTCAGCTTGTTCTCCCATGTTCACAAGGAGGTCGTTCAAATCGGCGTTTATCTTCTCCACCTCCTCGATCTTTCTCTTGATATTTTCTAACTCATCTTGCATTGCCTTCTGCTCTTCTTCCATGCATGTTTGCATAACCACCGACCCTTCTGCCATCATCAACCTTTGGTTCTTCTCTATGGTCAACTCTTTCTGGAGCTCTTTCATTTGTTCTTCATAGATCTGGTTCTCTGAAGTGGTGTGAGTCGAGCTAGTAGCTCTGACTCTAGCAGGAGATTCCCGTAGCCGCTGGATGGTTTGATCTTTAACTTTAAGCTGGTCCTTGAGCTCAAGAACCTCATCATGGCTAGCCTCCTGCTCTATTTCTGCCTTCTCTTTGGAATTTCTCATGGCCTCAACTTCCTTGGACTCCTCAGCAAGTTGTAGGGTTAAGTTATCCCTTTCCCTTTCTGCATCTGTCAATGTCTTGCTGAGTTGTCTATATTCCTCTTCGGCTCCTTGCAGTCTTTGAGCTGATTCCTGATTTACTCTTTCCATCTCCTGGCATCTTTGCAATGCCTTTGCCAGATTGGCTTGCAGCTCTGCTTCTCTCTCTATCTGCCTTTGGCTTTGTTTTTGTAAAGTGTCGACTTCAAGCTTTCTCTACACTTCAGTGGATTTGAGAGTTTCCATTTCACTTTCTGTGGCCATTGACTGTGCCCTTAGCCCGGTTAGCTTGTTCATCACCACATCCCAATCATTGGTGGGTGGGTGCAGGTTCACTGTATCAGTGGCCATCTCCTTTAGCTCCACTAACCGCAGGATCTGCATTTGCTCTTTGGGCCCCGTGCTTGCCAAGTCAAATGCGACTGTGGCAGCCTTTTCTTTTGAATATCCGACAGCCAGTAGGTCTAGAAATGTGTTATACCTTGCTTCGTTTGGCTCTGTTTGCTCACTTTTAGGCTTAGCTTCTTCTTTTGGTTCTTTCTCTTGGCTCTGTTCTTGCTTTGACTCCTCTTGATCTTCAGGTTTGTCTTGCTCCTCTTTCTGTTGAGTCTATGGAGGGCTACGAGGAGGCGGTGAGGGTAGTGGTTGGACGGTGGAGTTGTTGGCTTTTTCTAGAAATCCCTGTCCGCCTTTGTCTTTCTCTCTCTCTTGGCCTTCCTGCTCCTCTAGCACTTGCCGTCGGACTTGCTCCACTTCTGCTTCCGTAAATGGTACATGTGGGATATTTTCCGCCGTGGCATACAAAATCTTAAAATTCTTAATATAGTCGTCAAATCTATCTCTGTGCACCCTTCGGGATGATGCCAACATTGCTTCTAGAGACGGCTTCCATGGCTCATTCAAATCTCCTTTGAGGGCTCTTTCGGCTCTGAAACTTTCCATTAGCCGCTCTAGCCGTGCCACTTTCTGTGATTTCGTCTCTTTTTCTAGCACTTGGATGGATTCCTTCTTTCCCTTCTTCAGCTCTGGCTGCTCTTCTTGCACGGTTTCTAACCGACGTTTCAACCTAGTGGCAACCCTTGGTGCTTTGTGCTGTTCCTCTTCCTTATCTTCCTTGAGCCTCAGCCAGTCGTTCTGTGATGGAGGGTCGGGCCATCTTCCCTTGGTGTGAAATGCCCCATAAATCACTTTTGTGATTAGCTCACCCGGCACGATGTATGTGGGGTTCTTATTGCCCATCTTCACTAGATTATCATGTATATAAGCTGCATAATTGATTACCTTCGGCTTGCTTTTCTGCATTGCCCAGGTGAGTGTTGTGGCAATTGCTCCAGGCGGCATTCTGTACTTTTGTGGCCGCTTTGTACACATATGGAAATAATGATTGTACAGCTGACTCATGATTTCCACTTTAGGGTTGGCAATGGCTTCAAAGGTGTAGTTGGCTTTCTTTTCTGTGTACACCTTTACTTCATCTCTTCTTTTGGTTACACTATCCCCTTTGTTTGAGAGGTCTAGTGCAGCTTCCACTACTCTCTCTATGATTAGAATTTCCGTGCCTAGCTTGCCCTGCAGATCCGTAACTCGGGCCACTCCATCTTCTTTGATTGTCGTCACAAATTCCCATACTCTTTTTATGTCTATTCCTGCCGGCACAGCTTCAGAATAATTGTGGAGATCAATCTTCTCCAGATACTCTGCCATCTTGCTTCTGACGAACTCATTGAGCTCCCGCGGTAGCATTGGTAGCTCTATCACATTTCCTTAGGTGTCTTTGAACACGCCTTGGTAGATCTTTAGATCATTGGACTCTAGCAAGTCCTCTTGGATCCACGTGCTGGTTGGCTTTAGAGTTCCTTCTGGTATGACGAAGGGCTCTACTTCTTTCAAATAATCCTTTATGGTCATCCTTTTCTTCTTTGCCGGTGACTTTGCGGCTGCCATAGATCCTGTTGCACTCAGTAGTCCAAAGTTAGCGTTTTTTCCATATCAGCTGAGAAACTAAGTTTTAACTATCCAAATGACTTGAAAATTGAAATAAAACTTAAAAGGAACTTGTGAAATTGTGCATGTGCTCACAGTACAATTCTGGCAAAAATTTATTATCTAGACATCCTATGCGTAGGATGTCTTTTTCATCAGATTTTGGTGATACTGGACATGCTGGTGATCCTTGGCCTGTACAACATGGCTATATGATTGGATTTGGATTTGGGCATCAAAAAGTGGATTTTTGAGCAAAATTAGGCTTTAGGCTCACAAATTGGGTAGAATCTCCACAACAGGTAGCAAATGATATCCAAATGGGTTGAAAATTGATATATGGGCTCCTTGCACCATGGTAATGGCTCCCATGATGTCATTCTTTGCACAGAAGGTCAAAAACATGCTTGAGACATTCTACACGTAGGATGTCTATTTCATAAAAATGGCTTGGGATTTGTTCTGTGGGTAGTCCTTGGCATGTGGAACATGGCCATGCCCTTGGATTTGGATTTGGACAAGAATTGATGTTGGTAAGACCCTGTGTAGTGTTTTGGGGCTCAAAAAGTGTATCTTTGAGGTGTTGGGGGTCAAAATGATTAGAATGGCTTAAAACTTGATATATGAGCTCTTGAAGGTGATATGATAAGATCTGGAATGTAAAAATACCCTCTGTAGGCCAAAAATGTCAAATAGACATCCTATGCGTAGTATGTCTACTTCATCATTTTTTGCAAGTGACCACACAGATTGGTTGGATATGTGCTCATGAATGTGTTGTGCAAGTTTCATGTGATTTGGACAAGTTTTGGTAGGTCTATGGCCCATTATTGCCTCTATGCCCTGACTTTGTGTTTTTTTCCTGCATATGAGGTCAATTTTGGTCCAAATGTGATGAAGCTTGGTGGCTAGCATGTAAAGGCTATTCAAAACATGTGTGTGATGAGAGTTGTTGGGTTATGTGCCCAGAAATGGCCTTGAGACATCCTACGCGTAGGATGTCTCTTGATGATTTTTTTATGGAAACTGCTACTGGTGCCTGCCCTTAGTCCCCCTGAGTCCTTTTTAAGCCTAATTTCAACAAAAAAGTCAAATGGATAGAAAGTAACTCCCTGTGTGGATTTCAGAGCCTCCAAGCCGTTTGTTGACTTTTGGAGTGCTTTTCGGCGATGAAATTTCTTGATGTTGGTCTCCATAGCTTCCCGATCCCTTGGGGATCCTTGCTGTATGGTTTTTGTCGACTTTGGCTTCACCGGATCTCCATTTGGCAATTAGTCGCTCTAGAAGCACCTGTGGTTGCGTTTACATGTCTTCGATGACTTGTGGTGGTCTACCACCATAGGACTTGGTTGTTGATGGTCTAGGAAAGCCGCTCGTGAAGTTTGGTGGCAAACGGACATGCGGTTTGGCCACGAAAGCTATTTGACGCTTTGTGTGTCTGATGCCGTTTCTGAAGTTTCGTGCCGCTTCAGTTCACCTTTTGGTCATGTGGGCTATATAGACTTGTCGAGCATGTCGAGATGCTCCTACCCATGAGTTTTGGTAGCATTTGGGCGCCTCTCCGCCGATTTCCCATTTGGTGGCCTCTTGCGGGATTCTATGAATTAGGGTTTTTCCTGATGGTTTTCTACTGCCGATGAAGTCTCGTTGCTTTTGGGTTAGCCATTAGGTGGCCACCTCTACTTGTAGGTCTCTACTGCTCGCGTTGTGTGTGGACCCTACGCTAGTTTCCGTGACAAAACGACAAACATTCACGAAAAGCTCAAGGTGGTGAGCCTACCTCTCATGTATAAAGCCTGTCGAGTAGTCATGCGCGTCGTAGAAGCTGCTAGAAGTTCCATTCGCTCTAGGTGGCAGAAGCTCTCTCTCAAAGGTCAATAGTGGAAATGAGATAAAAATGAAGTGAAAATTTCTTATAATGGAGGTCCCTGAACCACTTTTCATGAAATTTGACATGTGCTCTCAACCTCTTGCGAGATGCGGTTTAGGCTCAAAAATTTCTTGATTTGGACTTCATTTGCCCTGTTTACCAGAAATTTGGCATTTCGGTCAAAATCTTGCCAAAATACGCTTTCTGCTCCAGCCTCATAATTGCACTCCCATTGTACCATAGGTGTTCCTATAGTCACTGATCATCCCCATACTTTTTGTTTTTCATTACAACCGTTTTTCACCTGCTTTTTGTATTTTGAATTTTTTCTATCGAAAATTAGCAAAATTAAAAGGAAAATAGCAAATCAAACCCAAAAAATCCCCAAAAATCATAATAAATCAAAAACATCACCGCAAAACATTATATACACTCACATGCAATTTTTATGGCCGGATTTCTTCGTTTTACCAATATTTTGCCCGAAAAATGGCTATTTCTACTTATATACACACACCTAGGGGCTTGATTTGGCATTTGGTCCCATATACCTGTAGATTCATGCTGTATAAGGGCATATGTACTTGGGTTGGTCCAAAAAATTTTGCTATCAAACAACAACCCTTAAAAATAGTCGAAAATCATGCCCTTTTTTGCTCTTTCTGCCATTGGGTCCACATTTGAGAATGCCTCCCCCCCTCCTAGCCAGAGTCCTCCCGGACGACAAGGTATCGCCTCGGAGTATTTTCCGTGCACGGGTTGATAAAATTGTGCTAATGCTTGGCCTTATAATGTAGCCCTATAGTATGCAGACTCGGTCAATGCATGGAAAAATTTATGATGTGCAAGAGAAGGGTATAAGCAAGATGCTTATTGGCATTCGCCGTCGAGGTTTCCTGTTTTCTTTGCAAGTAAAATCTGTATCTCTACGGCTCTTTGTTTGATTGTCTTTCTTGCAAAAGTCGGTTGCTTTGCCACTACTTTTGATATGTCCGTAGTTGTCTCCTTGGAGAGAATCAGCTTGGCCGGAACGGCCGTAGACCTTATCTCTTTTGTTTTCCATTTGTAGCTTTGTTTTTCCGGTATTTGTAGGTTTCTTGCTATGTCTTTGGTTGCCACTGTTTTGTTGTTGATTGGCACCCACATAAATCGGTTTGTTGGTTTCATATGCAGTTGTCTGCCTTCCAATGTTGCTTGTACTGAAGGGAGGTCCTTTTGCTTCGGTTTTGGAATCCAAATGCGAGTCGCATTTGAGTTATTGCTGAGAATTTTCTTTGGGATCAATATCTTTTTTATTACCTTGGGTTTTGGTTGAACTATCTGTCTCTGTTGAATCCTTCCGTTGTATTGTGGTTTGTCTGCCATGTCACTTCTATCCTTCCGCACCCATACTTGTTTTTCTCGTGTTGCTAACTCTGATTTGTTCACTGTGGTAGGTGACTTCTTATTCATGTAGTGAGCATGGTTGGTAGTTCCCTGTTTGATTTTTAGTGGTACCCTTCCTTTTGGCTCTTTATCCGGTGATTGCATTGCTGACAGCTGATTATTCCGGGGTTGTTGAGCAAAGGATATCAACTGTTGTTCTTGTGCATGGTGAATTTTGACAGCATTCGCATTCCAATCTATCTGCACATTGTACTCTTTTTGCCAAGGTTATCCCAACAACATGGGGTGTTGTGTGCTTTCATCCTTGATCACATAGAATTTGTGTGGGTAAATATATTGATGTACTTGTACATGCAATATTGTCCAGCCCAATGTTTTCAGTGAATGTGATGTACTACTTTTCAGCACTTGTGGAGTAGGATGAAGTTGACCTGTGGGCTTGAACTGTTTGTATAATCCGTAAAAGATCAAATTTTCTTGAGCTCCAGAATCAAGCAATGCCATCGATTCAACTTGATTGCTACCCACTTTGACTGCAATTATCGGCTCCACTGTGTCTTCATCAAAATTCGTTAGTCGAATGGCATTGATTTGCAATGGTGCTCCACATTGTTGTTGTTTTCGCAGAAGCCTTCTTTTTGCAATGCGTTCTTTTGCTTCTGCTTGAGCTTCTTCTCGTACCCTCTGTTTCTCCTTCATTCGTTGTTTTCCTTGATGGAGTTGTTGAAGCATATCCTGTGTTAGTGGTAAATGATATTTCTTCAATCGACACCCACTAATCCAATTTGGAATTTCTTCACCTGCTAATGTAGCAAGCTTGACAACTCCGCTTTGTGATAGATCACTAATCACAAAGGGTCCCATCCCTCGCTTTTTAAGTTTCTTGCCATGTTGCTTCAAGGTTTAAACAAGTACATAATCACCTGTTTTGAACTCTTTCGTGCGCACATGCTTGTCAAAAAACTCCTTTTGCCTTCTCTTTTTAGCATAGATCGAAGCTACAGCTCTCAAGCGAAGTTCATCTAGCTTTTCAAGGTCATCTATTCTTGAAGAGAGCTCATGCCGTGTCCATTCTAAGCTTTTCGCTACTCATAGAGTTGGAATTAAAAACTCTATGGGTAATATAGCATTTAGGCCAAACACCATGTTGTACGGTGTCATTCCTATCGATGTTTTGTAAGCTACCATGTATGCCCAGAGTGTTGAGTGTAGCTGTTGATCCCAATTTTTTCTTGTCTTTGATACAATTTTAGTGAGAACCGTGCATAGTGTTTTATTTGTGGCCTCAGCTTGTCCATTTGCCTGTGGATGGTATGGAGTAGATTTCCTATGTATGACCATGAATTCCTCTACCAAATATTCAATGACTTCATTAAGAAAATGTGTTCCACGATCACTGACAATTTCTATTGGTCAACCGTATCTTACAAAAACATTCTCATACAAAAATTGTGCAATGGTTCGTGCATCTGCTTTTTGTGTTGCCTTGGCTTTCGCCCATTTAGTGAGATAGTCCGTAGCCACAATGATATATTGGGTATGGGTGCGATATGCAGGGGGTGAAATAGGTCCCACAAAATCAATGCCCCATTTTGCAAATTCCCTTGCTCCCATCATTGGCCGTAGTGGCATCTCATATCTCTTTATCAGCACCTTGGTGCGCTGACATGCGTCACAATGCTTTACAAACTCTTTAGCATCCATATGTAATGTAGGCCACCATATTCTTACGGTTAAGACAATTTTTTCCGTTTTATCGCCTGAAAAATGGCCTCCACGTATTCCGCTATGTGCATGTTCTAGAATCAGTAGGTATTCATTTTCACTTGCACAGATTCTAAGTTGATTGTCCTTTCCTCACTTATAGAGTTGGTTCCCAATTAACTGAAAGTCACAAGCCTCCATCTCTATAGCCCTTTTCCGTGCTCTTGTTATGTTTTCAGGAAACGTCCTTGTGGTTAAGAAATCAATTATATATTGACTCCATGTAGGTGCAATGTTTACCTGAAACAATGTCGCGTGATCCACTGGTCGTTTGGCACTACATATAGTACAATTGGTAACATAAGGATGTGTATCGGCATACATAGTTGGCCAATAAACCCCTAACTGTCTCAGTCTCTGGTGTGTTTTCACTGTTGAGCAATGAAATGCACAATCCTGGACATGCGCTTCTTCTAGGTAACACTCGAATTCCTCCGGATTTATACATAGTCGTAGAATTTGGTCCGATCCTAGATGATACAGCCGTCCTGCAATCAAATGGAAGTTTTTTGTTTGTCGAATTGTTTGTTGTTTGGATCTGTCTTCCGTGTTATCAAACCTTTCTCCAAAGGAAAGAATGCTAACAATTTCCTGAGACCATTTGGGTATCATTTTAATATTAAAAAGATAAGCATCTGGTATGTCATCATCTACTCCTTCAGGAGCTTTCCCGTTGTGTAGCCTTGAAAGATGATCCGCCCGTAGATGAGTTTTACCCTTTTTTACCACCACTGTGAAATCAAACTCTAGCAATATAATAAACCAGCGTACAATCCTCCCTGTATTGCATGGTTTATTGACCAGATACAAAAGAGCTTGATGATCTGTGAAGAACACAAATTTGTTTGCGAGCAAATTATGCCAAAAATTCTTTACAGCATAAATCATTCCTAACCCCTCTCTTTCGGTGTTTGTGTAGTTCTTTTCCGCACTATTTAACTGTCGGTTGGAATAACAAACTGGAAAATCCATTGTTCCGTCTCCAGGTTGGGCCAGAATACTCCCGATTGCATATGCAAAAGCATCAATGTGAACATGGAATATCTTTTTCCAATCCGGTGCTTTAAGTACAGGTGCTGATACAAGGTTTTCCTTCAGCTTTTGAAATGAAGTTTCACACTCCTCAGTCCAGTCAAAATTGACTAACAAACGATACAGAGGTTGTGCGATGACTGCATACATATATATGAATCTTCGATAATACCCGCAGTGTCCCATGAAGAATTACACTTGTTTCACATTAGTAGGCCTGGGCAAGTCTACTATGACTTTGACTTTGTCTAGGTTTGTGGTTATGCCATTTCTTGAGACAATATGGCCTAAGATGCGGCCTTGCCTAACCATAAAAATGCACTTTTTCGGGTTAAGACAGATTCGATATGTTCTGCATTTTTCAAATACCTTTTGCAAATGATCAATATGTTCCTCTCGTAGAAGAGAGTGTACACAAAGATCATCCATGTATGTTTCTAAGAATATTCTCACGTATTCTTTGAACGCGTGTGTCATTAACCTTTGAAAGGCATCTGGGGCATTATTTAAGCCAAAAGGCATAACTCGATACGCATAAATTCCCCATTCTGTGGCAAACATTGTTTTGTGTTGATCCTCTATTGCAATTGCCAATTGGTTGTATCCTGAAAACCCATTTAGAAAGGAATAAGCCCGTTTCCCAGCCACCCTCTCAAGTACATGTTCTGTGATTGGCAAGGGATAATTATCCCTTATGGTGGTTGCATTTACCTTTTTGAGGTTTATACACACTCGTAGTTTTCCGTTCTTTTTGGGGACTACCACAATGGGTGACACCCAATTTGTATGTTCGATTTCATAGATGAATTCAGCATCCCTCAGCTTGTCAATCTCCTCTTTTATTCATTTAGCAAATGTCACATTATATGTATAAGGACGCTGTTAGCTAGGTTTTGCATCTGATTTCAAAAGAATTGTATGTTGACATATCGATGGATCAACTCCTTTGAGGTCTTTGTAGGACCATGCAAACACATCTTTATACTTCTTGAGAAGTTGTGTTAACCGTTCTTCTTCTTCAGGCTCTAAATCGGTTGCTATATAGACTAGCTGAGGCTTCTCACCTGGTCTCACAAGGTCTATCCGTTTTGCATTTTCCGGCTCATTGTAAGATTCTTGGTTTGTTCTTTCCCTGACTGGTGGTGTCATTATGATTTTTCTGTCCTGGATGGTGAATTTCCGATAGTGTGATGGTACATTCATGTTTCCTTTTTTTGACTCCCCTTTACCATCACTATCTCCCTCAGTAGTCCATTCCTCTCGTAAAGACCATTTCAGTTCTTGGTATTTCTGTTTACGATCTAGTTTGGTCCACTCTTGGTCTTTCGTTGTTTCTTTATTTGATTTTTGAGATTTTTGTGATTTTGTTTTTGTTTTAGCTTTCCGTACTTGTATTATTTCCTCTCGCGTTCCTTCCCCTCGAACTTTTGAGAATATTTCTGATATTTGATCTTTTGCACAATCCCCTGCTTTTACAAGCATCAGATAGTGAGTTTTACCTTTATCTTGGGCATCAGGTTCTCTCTCGCTTTGTTTCCTGCTCGTTTTCTCCTATAGCGTTCTTGGCATCTAGGGTGTTGATTAGCAAAATCATAAAACTTTATATTCTCTGTTTTTTCCCCACGCTCACTTGAGCTGTCTGAACACTCATTATCTGCATCGTTATTGACCTCCAGATGCTCAGAGGAGATATAAAACTCTTCTTGTTCTGGTGGTTCTACCATCTCATCTCCTCCCGGTATAATGCTTACCATGTAATAGGGTAGCACATCATAGCCATCCTTATCGCAAAATTTTGTTGTTGGACTATCTGTAATGGTACAGATATCCAATGTTGGTAGTATGTGTTCCCATTCCAGAGGTTCTAAGGCATCTACAGGAAAAGGTTCCGGAATATACTCCTTGTCCTCAATCGTTCTTTCCAAGACGCATTCCTCTCTTTTTAAGCTCCCACAATGTGAAGCTCCACACATCCATAGCTCTTTTTGTTTCCCTAACCATGCTGGGAGTTCCGAGCCTGCGACTGTAGCTGAATCAAACTCTTCCACTGGTGTCTGGTTCACATACTTGTGACTATGGTCTTTTAGGTGTATTTTGGTTGTTGTCTCTCCATGTCTGAGGTATATGTGGTCGTAACCCCAATCCTGGACCATCTTCAATTGTTTCATGAATGGTCTTCCCAAAATGATCTCGTAATTGTTATTTTTGTCGAAATCGACTATTGCAAATGTATGCTCATACTCGATTCCGCATGAAGTGACAATCACTTTTTTTAAGAGCCCTAGAGGCTTTTCCATGAGCCCATCTGCCAATTGCAATTTCATTCTGGTAGCTCTCAAAGCTGGTTTTCCCCATTTTTTCCAGATTTCCTTGGTGGCTATAGCAACTCCCGCTCCACTGTCAAGAATAGCTTTGGAAACTACTCCTTGGAATTCTACTGGTAGCGTGGTGTTTCCATCTTCTCCCTCGCAATACTCTCCAACCTTGTTTAAAGGTACTGGCCTAGTGTTTAGTTGAGGCCTGTCCAATTCTCTGATCCCTTCGTGAAGCTTCGAGGTTGGGTCTTTTACTCCAAATTTTTCTAGGCATTTGCCTATTATGGTCCACATCTTTGGTCGTAACCTAAGGAGTTCGGCCAATGTGATTGTGCATGCCACCGGGGTGGACAACAACTCAATCAACCCTTGTGAATCCATCACTTTGTTAGAAGAAAGCCTTTGAGATGGGATTTCTCTGACTTCAGACTTGGCTTCATACTCTCCTAGGTAAGAGAGTAGAGTTTTCAGCGAGTCTGGTTGGCTGTGCCCCGAACTAATTGAACCTTGGTCTCCTCCTTGTGATTGTATATCAAAATTCACTTGTGATCTTGCCTCAAATTCTTCAATAGGAGGTAAGATCTCATTCTTCTCTTTTCTCGTGTTCATGTGGGAACTTGCCCTGTTAGCTTTGTTGGCCTCACGGATTTGCTTCCACAGATCATCTAGACCGTCACAGTCCTTACCCATTTCTGCCAATGTTTTAGGCTGGAACCCATCACTTGCCTCATCTGTTGTATTTGGCACTATGATAGGTTCTCCCCTAGACTCATAGGCATTCGTGAGTCTTTCCTTCATTTCTACTTGTTCCTTTGAGGCTGGTTGGATAGGGGTTGGAGCTGGTACTTCATGCTAATTTGCAAGTTTTCCATCAAAGATTGAGCTATTTCAATCATCTCTCTATACATTTCCAACCTCCATTTTTCTATTTCAACATACGGATAAGTCATCCATCTTTGCTCTTGGGTTTGGTTCTTTTTGAGTCTGGCTTCGTAAGCTTTTAGAAGAGTATCCAACTGCTCATTTACCTTGTCTGCCAATACTGATCCTCCTGATCCTGCACTTTTGGGTTCTGCTATTTCCTTGGGTGCTATGGTTGCCGCAGTGTGTGAGCTTAGGCTAGCTAGATCCTCTAACCGCTCTAATCTATCCTTTGTGTGTTTTAAATCCTCGGATAGAGCCGTTTTCTCTCGTTCTTTCCTGGCTTTCATACACGCCTTTCTAGCTTTCCAAGTGCTTCTCTGATTTTTCGTTTCTGAACTTGGGGCATCGGTTTTTGACTCTTCAATTATGGGTCCATTCGTCATTCTTTGAGCTTGGGCTCGTGTCACTGTCTGAATAGGTATGATTGTTTTATTTTCTGACCCTCCACTGGAAGGCACTGCTTCTAGCATGTTCAAGGTAGTTTTTGCTCCTTTGCTAGGGTTCTTAGGGCAATCAGGAATCAAATGAGTAACTCCACACTCGGTGCAATATGCGTTGACTCTAGTGATTTCATCATGAGGACAATCTCTTAGCCAATGGTCTCCACCACACTTGTAGCAGGGTCCTTTAGGCTGTTGAGGTGCTCCTTGGGCTCCTCTTTGTTGGTATGCATGTCTCTGTCTGCCCATACCTCCGTTGGCTATGAACAACAATGTTCGTTCATCTAATCTATATCTTCCTTCTCCTGCTGCCTGTGCAGCTGTAAGTGGTCCTGCACCGCCCATCATGCTCCATGGCTCTGGTGTTGAGGGTTCGTCCGGTGGATAATAGATAGGATTTGCCGCATATCCATTGGGATCTTCATAATATGCATGCATAGGTACCAAAGCCTTCTCTTCTGATTCGGTTACGGTGGGTGTGTATCTTATGCCGACTGGCCGTAATCCTGGTAGGGGTGGTTGTTGCCACAACACTAGTTGTGGTCTTTCTACACCTACAGGTCCTGGTAGGTTGCTTGCTTGATACCTAGGCATCGATGGAACTTGAGGAGATGCTACCTGAGCTTGGGGAGCATAAGGTCTCTCTCTCACATATCCCTTGTTATAATAACATTCCTCCGTCCCATGGTTTGACCATTTTTGTTCAATAGCATACCACTTGGGCTGTTTAGCTTGGGGTTTTGCGTACAAGTTAATCTTTTTTAGCACTTCCTCTACAAGCTGCTCTTGGTTTACAGCTACTTCTCCTTTCGGTGATGTCTTAGAAGACTTGCTTTCGCTTTGTTGTGAGGATGAATTGTTGTCAATATCCTTGAACTCACCCTCTTTGTAGACCGCACAATTGTCCACAAGGTAAAGAGCCTCCTTAGTTAGCTCATTCAACGTCGTTCTCCTCTTCATATGTAAGTCCTTCTGGAGATCTGCATTCCTTAATCCTTGGATAAATATAAGCATAAGTTTGGACTGAGTTGGCAATTCTTCCACAGGGCAGAACTTAACATGTCTCTTTAGTCCTAGGGCTACCTTTCGCATAGATTCTCTGTCTTTCTGTTTGAATTTATGGATTTGTGAGACCGTATTATGAGCTATTCCCCTTTGTGAGAATGCCTCGATAAACTCGTCAAACACCTCCTCCATAGACTCAAAGTCTCTACGCTCCACAGAGTCAAACCAAGTAGCAGCGTCATCCTCTAGGGTTAGTCCAAACCCTGCAAATTGGGTAGGGAAGTCTAACACCTCTTCCGCTCTAATTACACGCACAAAGGCTTCTACATGATCTCTTGGATCTCTGTTTCCTGTGTATTTCTTGTTTACCCATTTTTGCACTTGAGAAGGTCTAATTCTTTGATGGTCTACAAACCTCATCATTGGATATCCACATCCTAATCGATATATCTCTTCTGGTCTTCTATAGTAGGTTGGTTCCTCTCCCAATGGTGCTCCTAAGCCATAATAACTAATAGTTCTTGCAAGAGATGGTTCATCTCTTCGAACTCATTCTATGGGTGGTCTTTCAGGCTCTGTTGACCCTTGAGTCTTTGGCTTAATCTCTCCTTGATACCTTGAGTAGAGTGGTGGTTCTTGTAAATCTCTTAGCCCTCGTGTGGCTTGATATCCCTCTCGGTTTCGGTCTTCGGTTTCGGTCTTGCTCCAGTGTTGCACTCTGTTGAAGCCATGCCTGCAATGATGGCTGATTTGCTGGTTGGTTTTGGTTGTTGAATGTCTATGGTCAGGTGGAATGTGAGGTCGCATCATACTCCTCTGAGAAGGGGTTTGTTGACTTGCTAGGGGTGTAGGTGGCTCTTGGCACTTCATCAGGGGCATATGTTGATTCTCCTGGACATGTTGCCTTTTCTACCTCCTCTGGGAGAATACGTTGGTATTCTCGCCCGTACCTATCAACAAAAACTATATCCTTCCCCATAGCAGTTTCATAAGAGAATAAGTAAAGAACCTTATCTTTGCTTAACTCGTTTGGGTATGGTTCTTTGCAGCAAAAGTAAGAGACTATTCCCTCACTCTCATGCTTGTAGATTCTCACATTCTCATTATAAGTTGAAACCCTGGTTGTTTTCTTATCATACATAAAAATTGCTCCAGGTCCATCAATGTTTGGAGGCGGTTCTTGAGTTTTTGAAACCATTTTCCTTCGCCACGTTATCTCCATATCTATTGTAATCTTCAGGGTTACTAACTATCAGATAGTGGTTCCCCTTTTCGTCTTGGAATCTATCTCCATCATCATAGACTCGAATTATCTCCAGTCTTTGAGCCGGTCTTTCTTCAATACAAATACACTTGCGTCCTAGATAATCAGAATAAAATAGGGCTCCCCTTGAGTTTGTTCCTTCTAAGAAGATCACAGTGAACTTGGAATCATTCAAAGGATTTAGGGAGGTGCTTCCTCCTGGCATGGGTCCGTCATAGGTGAAACCTCTTGGTGGCTGTTGACTACCCATCATGGAGAAGGATTTGTCTGATGAAGTGTCAGTATCACTACCCTCCTCAATAATCGGTGCTAGTGGATCTAGCCTTGCCTGAGTTACACTCTCCTCGGTGGACACTAAGCTACCTTGGTCACCTGCCACCTTTTGGTCTCTAAAAATGTATCTTCCTGATCTTAAATTCATCAAACTTATCAATGCAACTTATTACAAATCCAACCACTCACCTGGCAAAGGATCAGTCTCCACACAACTTCTTGCTTTGCTGTTGAATATACCTGTACACAAGCGTTTAATTTCGACAATCGAATCAAAGCATATAACTGCTAGAGGTGATTTTAGTAATGATTGGTATAACTGGAGAGTTAACCTCAACCACTACTATTTTTTTTATACACTGCTGATGTTCTGGATTAGGTCTGTTAATCTAGAATTGTACTTCCCTCGGATGTTGGTCAATTTACGTGAAAAAGTCTTAATTCATTCTTTGCTCCGTCAAATGGTCAAACAAGGTCCAAATTCACTTCTGAAAGAAGTTCTGGAACCCTTAAGCCAAATGGAATCTCACTGTTTAAGCTCAGTCAACTTTTCTCTTCACTAAGCCCCAATAGACATCCTACGCGTAGGATGTCTCTTGCTCTGTTTTGCCTGGATTCTTGCACTGTGGATTCCCCTTGATGTGTTGAGTCCACAGCTGTTTTTGCTTTTTGATTTGGACACCTATAAGTTGTTCAATGGATCAGAAATCTGTTCCGACAGCCTGCTGTTGATCTTGATCAGTCTAATCAACTCCAATTTGAACCAAAATTGACTAGGAGGCTTGCCTCAGGCTATACAACACCTTGCTATACCTACAGTCAGTATCTAGCTTCAATTTCTTGCTTTAGACATCCTACACGTAGGATGTCTTTTTGCTCTGAATGGCTTCAAATGCAAAGAATAGTCTCCCCTTGATGTCAGCATCCCAGTGGTATGCTTAGATTTTGGTTTGGATTTCAAAAGTCCCCAATTTTAGCTGTTCTAGCCTTTTTCAGTCAAAAGTGCTAAAGTCTGCTTAGAACCCAATTTTCTCACCCAAATGAGATGAAACCTCTCTCAGTCACTCAATATATCATGCAGATCATGCTCATGCAGTCATCCTATGGTTTTGGTCTTAAAATAATGCCTTGGCACAATTTGGGTAGGATGTCTGGCAATTTCAGTCTCTTTGGCCTTATCCTGTCAAGATATAGTCAAATTTCCACTTTCCAGGTGAAAATAGGGTAAAACCTACCTTCTGAACACACTGGTCAACTCAAAATTCCAAAATTCCCACCAGATTAGCCTGTAGACATCCTACGCGTAGGATGTCTCCTGGCTTAAAATTAAAAAAAAATTCTGACAGAAATGCTCATGATGCTCTACAGCTCTATCAGAAACACTCATAGTAACTTTTAGACTTCACTTCAGCTTTCAAACACACTTTTGCATCTTTTACAACCTTGTGATGAATCCAACAAGCAAGTATACATGCATGAAGAGCTCTAGATCCTGAATCATGATGTCCTACTTACTCTAATCCTACTCATCATGTGAAATGGTGATAATGGTGCTTTGGTAGCTTTCTGGCCTCTCCGGACTCTCAAGCTCTCCTCTCACCACTTCTACCACTCCATCTCCTACTCTTCTAATACCTAAAACTATCTCAGTCTACCTAAATCTACCTAAGTCGAAGGATCTAGGCCAAACACACGCTCCCTAGACTCCCTCTAAGACCTAGAGAGTCCTCCACCCTCTGATCCTATCTAAATATAAAACGAGACTCTTGGCAAGCCAAAGAATCCCTATCCTCAAGGACTAGTCTCAGTCACCTACCTAAGGTTTTCATCCCCGGCAGCGACGCCAATGTTGGACGGATACGCCGCGACGGACGTCAGCACAGCGAGAACTCACCTAACAAGATTTGTCAGCTAAGGACAAAGCTCGACCCGCAGGCGCGTGGAAGCAAGCATAGGGTGTCAACCTACACTCGACCGACTCCTAACTAATTCCTACAGAGGTCTCTACCCAATGTCTAAGTCACAGCCTTCAAGAGTGCATAATAGGAAACTTCCTACAACGCTTTCTAGAGCCGAATACCCATCAAACAATCTCGAAACACCACAGAACTTGAAGGAGACCCTACTAACACCAATAGGTCGCTCTCCCAAAGGTCTATGAACCTAAAACCCAACCCAAAACACCTGGTGTAGAATCACGTAGGATGTCTGGCCAAAATTTGTAGGTCATCGTTTCCGAAATCTAAAATGCTTAATGTGTAGCTTTACTCAATGCGAACGCGTGGATATGCTGCAATGCAAAATCTGACAACGTATGCTCACCGAATCACCAGATGAAGCTCGTAGATGGAGCTCGCAAAATCGGACCATATGCGTGCAATGTAGGTATTGGCGCGTAGCTCTCGTTGGGGGCAACACGCTGCACTTCTCCACACTCGATTCCGACCACCAATATGCGCGTAGCATCAAGATGAAGCTCTCACTCTCTCTCGTACACAGTATGCTCACTCACAGACTTCAAACTTTTTAAAATGACAAAAGGTTTTTCCATTAAGGTCAAAAAGTGGTGTAAATACCTTACAATTCTCAAACCCTAAAGTTCCAAATTAACCATCTACTCAATTTAAATGTCAAAACTGAGATACAATCTTGAAACTTCTGTAAGCCCCAATATTTACAAGGTGAAATATCGGGTTTTCTCAATAAATGAATAATTACAAAAAATGATAATCTGCCGAGCCGTCATTTTTCGTAGGGTGTATCTAGCTTCTAACACAACCTCTTGTAGCCTCTATGCACTAGTCGAGTCAGCTTCGTCCCATGGATTGACAATTTAATCGTGGTTCTTGGTAAATCTGCAATAACATAGGAGTGAGGTTAGACGCCCGTCCCACATCAACATCACAGTCTCCTTTCACAAAAGACTCAACAATAGCTGCATTTGTAGTGGAACCACCCTCTTTCTTCTTAGCCTCTTTGGCCTTCAACTTAGGACACTCCTTGATCTAGTGATAATTAGCTTTACAATAATGGCATCGCATCTTCTTTTTTCCCTTATCACCAAAATTTCCATACAAATTGTTGCTAGCAGAAACATTAGGAACATGTGATTTACCACATGCAGAAGAACCATGAGAAGTGGTTGCATTACTGTTACCACCTTTTCTTTGAGCATCAATAAAAGCATATTCAACTGCACGATGTCTTGTCCTATTTTTTCAAGAAAGCGACTCTTGCAGCAGCAATATGCATAATGCATCAAACTTGACAACTTCAAGATTTCCTTGGGTCATAAGTCTCCAAGTACTAGCAAAAGTCTGGCAAGAATCTGACAAGGCATCAAAAACAGTCAACACAAGGGAACTTTCTGAAATGACTTCACCTACATAAATAAGTTGCTCATTGGTATCCTTGACACCAACAAGGAAAGTGTCCATGTCATCTTCCGCATGCATAATCTTTGATTCCATCTCTTTACGTAGCAATGCAATTTTAGCCTCATTGCGACTTGCATAAAGACCAGCCAGAATGTCCCAAGCCTGTTTTGCAGACTTTGCTAAACGAATGTGAGGAGTAATGGTGCGCTTCATAGATAACGGAATCAATACATGAGCCTGCGCATCTTTTATATCCCAACGAGCTTGTTCTATCGTAAACAAAACAACTCTAACATTAGCAATCCTTGCAGCAAGACCTGCAACATCCTCAACATCGCCTACATCCTCATAACCAAGACGTACATCAATGCCATGCACAATATTCCAAACACCGTTTGACACAAGAACATGTTGCATCATGTAAGCCCACATAGGGTAATTGTCCCCATCCAATCTTTCCTCAACAGCAAACATCTATGTTGTTGTCGGCCATGACAAATGCCTGCACCTGATGTGAAAAATTCCCAAAAAGAGGAGAAACAAAGCGGGAACAACACGTGCTATATAGCACAAACCGTAGAAGACTGTAAGGACCTCTTATGCAAAAAACGGCACTGACAAAGTTTTTGCACAAAATGACAAAATAGATTGTGCAGTACTGCGACCTGTGAACACTTGCCAAACCTCATATAAATTAGAGAATGTGAGCAGGTGTGTGCTGGAGCTGTTGGCGACTAAGCCGGGAGGACGCAACCTGCTCTGATACCAATTGTTGGAATTAGGGTTGCAGGAAAACACACACAGCTTGGAGAAGACGATGGAAGCTCAAGGCACACAATAGAGAGTGTTTTACTTAGTGTGCAATGGGAAGATAGATAGCCCTAGAATGATGGGTGTATATACAATGCACGGGGGAAAAAAGGTCCTAAAGAGGGAAAAAATGCTCCGGCGGTCCTAAGTGTGTTCACACACATCACTACCACATGTATATGGTAACATGAAGGATTGGTAATAGTTAGTTACTTGGTACCGCTAACTAGGATCTGATGTTACCATTTTCCCCTCAAGGCTCGACAGGAGCTTGAGGTTAATCTGTATATTTCTTAGTGGCATTATAATACAATTGCTCACAATTGTGAATGTTGCAAACAAAAAATTTAATACTCACTAGAACGGTTGTGAGATCACTTGCCACTATGCATGAAACTAAGAAAAGCCAAAGGAGACGGACAGTACCCAAAGGGTTTAAGAAGCTACTTACTACAAAGATGCACTTGTTTAAAGACCCTCTTTTTAAAAGCCTTGCCAAAAAAGCTACGAGAAAGCTATGTGTATACCCTAAAGCTTGGGATACCTTTGCCAAGAGCATTTAGAAAGCAATCAAAATGTTAGGCCCAAGAATGAAGAAGTTCCGCAAGGAGCACCTAAAGCAACTTGTAGATGAAGTAAAGAGGCTGACCATTAGAAAACAGGAAGGGTCAACCTCCAAAGCTATGAACAAAAGGTGTCTAGAACAAAAAATTGACCTAGTTGATCAAAAACTAGAGGAAGTTAGGAAGGCTACATTGTTATCCAAAGAAACCTACTTGCACCCAGAGGTGGCTTATCAAGCACAATTCTTCAGGGCCTTAAAAGTCAAAAGTAATCGTGGTCTTATCCACTCACTCATAGATGGGGAAGCGAATGTAATTAAGGACCACGATGAAATGACTAAACTAATGTTAGATCACTTATACCAGATCATAGGCTAGACTAAGGAACGCATCTTGAAGTGGATGAAGCCAAGGAAACTCTTCTCAGGAGTGTCAAGAAGATGATATCTGATCTATTAAAACCCAACCTACTTGAGAAAGCTTTTATTATAGGAATGCTTGTCTATGCTACAAGCTCTAGGCAAGGAAAAGTCCCTTGTATGGGACTGGGACGAATTGACTACTAAGTTCTTCAAAGAATTGTGGGAGGATCTTAAGTCCTCGATCATGCAAAGGACTAACCAAGACTTGGTCGATGCATAAAAAGGAGCCTCATAAAACCTATCCCAAAGGAGATATATTGCTCTCCAACTGAAACACTGGCTGCCCAGTGACTATGATGTCAGTCATATATAAAATTATTTCCAAATCCATAGCCCTCATTCTCTGTCCCATCAGACAAAGCAATTACTCCCCACCAACACGGATTTATCAAAGGAAGGTCAATATATGATAGAATTGTGGCAACAATGGTTGGCATAGAGTACACAACCTCCACTAAGAAAGAGTGCATCCTTCTCCATCTGGACCTCGACAAGGCCTATGATCAGATCACATGGTCGTTCATAGAAGATGTCATGAAATCTCTAGGCTTTGGGCCGTGGCTGTGCCAGCTGGTTCACACCCTTAGTGTTGGGCAATCAATCTAAGCTCCTATTTAATAATAGAATTATGGGCACATTCAAAGTCAAAAGATCAAACAAGCAGAGTTGCCCGCTAGCCCCATTACTATTCACCATCGGCTTCATCCTCTAACTACCATGCTTGAAGCCAATGTAGAGAGAGGGGGGATCCAAGGGCTAACCTTGCCTAACAATGACCAACCCTTAGCGAAGCCCTTTGCAGACAACTTCCTTCTCTTTCTCAAAGCTTGTCCTCAGATAATTAGGAAGGCTCTAGAGATTGTGCAAATGTTCGCCATTTCTTGGGGTTGAAGTGCACTATTGAAAAATCAAGATTGATTTCATTGTCAGAAAACAACTCCTTCGATCCTTCTTTGTGGACTTGAGAGAGAATTTCCAAAGGAAAGATCTTCTATCACCTAGATGCTCCAGTGGTGATTGACATTACACACAAGCAAAGATTCCAGTTGGGTCTTGGATATAAGATAAGGAGCAAGATGGTAAGGTGGGAGCATGTGCTACTTCCTTTCCCGAGCAGGGTGAAAGTGATCGATTCATTTATGGTCGTGTACATAGCCTTTACTAGTCCACTTCTCAAGTTAGCCAAGCGCAATTGGAAAGAATTCTTGAAACCAGTAAAAATATTTCTATGGAAAAATAACACCAAAGACTCGACGCCCAATAATTGGCAAGGCATAACTCTTCTCTCAAGTGGCCGTGGAAAGACCTAGAGGTGCATGACAAAACTGCTTGCCCCTCGGTGGACCAATGTAAGACTAGGAGGCAGAACGGGTGAGCTAGTACAAAAGTGTACTAGAGCATCAAAGTCTTAGGAGTGAGGAGAGATGACAAGGTATCTCCAAAACTCCACAACTCATTGGTTCCCTTGGCTCTTTAAAGCGGAAAGCATCTTATTGAACCCATTTTGGAGAGAAACTGCTAGAAAGATCAATAACATAGGAGGGCTCAAATGATTAGCCCATTTTGGGGATAGCAATAATAGGAGCTAGAAAGGAACAAACCAAGTGGCTAACCATTTCCACCCTAATAGGACCAAAAGATTGCTGATTAGTAGAGCTATAGAAGGGCTTGACAACTATTTATTTCGTGTATGTCCAAGTTCGAGTGGAAAGCCTGGGGGTGGCCCAAGGGAAGACACTTCTTTAAATCACAAACCAAGGATGTCTAGCACACTCTAATGATCTCAACTGAGTAGTTATCGCCTCCTTCACAAGCAATGTGGAAAGCAATGGCCATAGTCAACAATAGCAAATAACATATGGGTCCACAATGTCCATTGTCGATGAAGACCTTTTTGTGGAAGGTACTGTGGGGTGCATTGTTAACTGGCATAAAGATTCTAGCTTGAGGTATTGGTTCAAATAGATGTGTAGGGTGCAAAATGCTAGTGAGGACCTCCTCAACTGTTCAAGGAGTGCTTGAAATATATGGCATGGCAAAAAAGATTTGCAAATGGATTCAAAAGACCTAGAAGATAGGGTTCTTCAAGAATGACCTTTTCTTAGGAGGGAAGGTGATGAAAAGTCAAGCGCTGCTTATTTGGACACAAATTGTTATATTTTGTTACTTTAAGAAAATTTGGAAGGCCAAGAATTGTCGCATGTTCGAGAATGTCCTCTCAATAGCTAGCTTCACGGAGATTTTACAAGAAGGAAGGGAAGTGATTGTTTCCATTGGTAAAAGGAAGGACTCGAACAAGTGAAATAGGGCAAGAATTGTTAGAATCTCCTCCCGATAGCTAGCTTCAGAAGAAGAAAGAAAGGAAGTGATTGTTTCCATTGGTAAAAAGAAGGACTCGAACAAGAATAAGCCCAATTAGCAATGTATTGATTGAAATATGTCAACGAGAACATGAGCTTGAGGTTGCTTTGCACATTTCTTTTGAAAAAAATTATGAGTTTGGAAAAAGAAAAGATAATGCTTATTTAATGCCCCTTCCACAAGAAATTTTAGGGAGAAAAAAAAGTTTACCATCATTAGCTTGCCCAGCGAGCGACACTGCTGAGTAAGCTTTATTCAATGGTCCACAATTGCTCCCAAGATGTAACGCATTACTAGTGTTTTATGGAGCCAATAAAAAAAGGCATACAAGTACGGAAGCTTAAGGCCGTTCGAAGCTTCTATTCATGAGAGTTCAACATAGCCTATAAACTTTTTTCAAGAACTACATTTCCACTCGTAAATGGATTTCAAGTGTATGTAAGCAATGAGGTGTTCACCCAAAAAATTGACCTTTGGTGACACGTTCACTTGCAAGCATTCAACGTATGGCTTGAAGAGGTAAACTGTACACGTTCTACTATACAAACTGGGGAATCATATTGACTTCACAATTGTGAGTTTTGATGGGGAAAAAACAATCAAGACATTTAATTTTATTTTGTGCAAAACTCACAAAACTCACAATTGTGAGTGATTGTATTATAATGTGAGCATCGATCGCGATCCGTCTTCCCAAGCTACCAAGGATCGCGATCCATCTGCATTGATCATACTGCTGGAAGGTGTAACTTGCAGAGGGGGTCCTTTCAGACAGTATCTACTCAGGTAGGGCGCTCTCAGCAACTCCCCGATGCGAATTCATGTTGTCACTTAGAGCTTTAGTGGATCGTTTACGACAACCATTAAGTTGGCCATTTGCCCATGGATCGCGATCCATTGGGCAGTAGATGTTTGACTCATTTGTTGGGTGATTGTAACTTATGTGGCCAACCTCATTGTGGTGATTTAACCTTTATCAGCTTCTATCTTTTGTGGGTGTAACTTGGGTGCTTGGTGCCACAAACCCCCCCCCCCCCCCCCCCCCCCCCCGCGAAAAAAAACAAAAACAAAAACTTTCCTCTTGGTACCTTTTTGTCCTGTGGTATTTGGTAATTGAACTCGACGTTCTTGCCGTAGATGAAGATATTGTCAAATTCTCACATAAGTGACAAGCTCTACCTAGTGTTTGGGAGATGTCGTCTCCACAAACATGATCCTAAGCATGCATACTCATTAACATGTGTGCACAATAAAGAAAAAGAGAGTCTTATATTACAAAAACTTTGTTTATTTATACATATTTACATTTGCTTACTCTAGGAAATCATTGTAAGCATTCACAAGGTTTAAGTTATCCTTTAGTTGTATGCATTGCATCCATCTAGCATCTTCAAAAGGATAAATTTTAAACTTGATAAGATATCGACCGTCTCGTAATACCTTGTCTTTGTGTCAAAGAATGGGCTCGAGCTGCAACACCTCTTCTTGGTCCTCGATCTCTTGAGGGTCTTCAATGATTGCTTCTTGAGGTGGCTCTCCTTTGTAAGGCTTCAATAGGCTCACGTGGAAAGCATTGTGCATGAGCCAATGGTTGGGAAACTTGAGTTGATAGGTCATCTCATTGATTGGCCTAAGAATATGAAAGGGACCATAGTACCTCTTTGCTAATTTAGTATAGTACTTTTGGTGTCCTGTAGGATTCTTGCCCGTCGTGTGCCTTAATTGAGCCTTGGAAAACTTCATCAAGACCCAATCATTTTGTTTAAAGGTTAGGATTATTTTGTCCTTATCAGCAACAGCCTTTTGCCTTTGCTGAGAGGTGGATATAGCATCTTTAATCTTTTGGAAAGATTCTTGCAGGTATCGGCTATCTTCATCTGCAGCAAAGATCTTCCCATGTACCTTGAGTAGCAGGGGACTTTTTTATCTTCCCACTATCACCTCAAAAGGTGCTTTTCGCGTGGAAGTATGTATAGTGTTATTGTAAGCATACTCCACTAAGGGTAAGTACTTCTCCCATTGGGACTTTTTATCTACTTCTTCGACATAAGCTTTTAGTAGATCAAGAATTGTTAGGTTAGCTATTTCACTTTGGCCATCCGTTTGGGGATGATAGGCTGAAGAGAAGTTTAGCCTTGTACCTAAATTCTCGAAGAGACCCTTCCAAAAATTATTGGTTATTCTAGGATCTCTATCTGACACTATGACATTGGCAAGCTATGGTACTTAAAGATTTGTGACATAAAGAGGGTTTCCATTTGATGGGCTTTGAAAGTCTTTTTGACCAGTATGAAATGTGCTTGTTTGCTAAAGTTGTCTACGATCGTTCATATTCTTGTATTCCCATGGATAGACTTGGGGAATCCAAAGATAAAATCCATGGACTATGCTCTACCACGGTGAATTAGGGATTGGCAAAGGTTGAAGCAATCCAGGTTGCTTCCCTCTATCAAACTTTGTCTTTTGGCATACCATGCATTTTGAAACATACTCTTGTATGTTTGCTTTCATGGCAGGATAATAGAAACATGTTTCTATCCCTTTTAGTGTAGACTGAATCCCTCTATGCCTTGCATAGGGAGGAGCATGAGATTCATACATTACTTTCTCACGTAGTGAGTTAGTAATGCATAATCTATTGCCATAGAGAAGATAACCATCTTGTAGGGTAAATGGTTCTTCTTTCTTCCCTAGTGCAAGGACTGAAATCACATCTCTAAAGTCGGGATCAATAACGTACTCATATATCATAGAAGATAGATCATTGTGAGGTGCTATGGAAACCACATTCACTCTTGGTTTTCTTGAGAGTGCACCGGCTACTTGATTATGCTTGCAAGCAATGTGAGCAATATGAAAATGAAATTGCAAAAGGACATTTGTCCACCTCATGTGTTTGTTAGAGAGCTTGGTCTGCATCATGAAGTACTTAAGGCTTTGGTGATTCGTTTGCAGAATGAAAGGAGTCCCCAATAAATAGTGCTTCCACAAATCTAGAGCATGTAGAACTACTAAGATTTCCTTCTCATATATGCCTAGAGCTTTCTCAACAAGGTGGAGCCTTTGACTTTCATAGGCTATGGTGTGCCCTTCTTGGAGCAGTACAGGTCTAAGGCAATCACCATAGGCATTGCATTGGACCTCAAATGGCTTTGAGAGATCCGGTAGTGTAAGCACAGGTTGAGAGATAAGCTTTTCAAATGCATTGTTCTCCTTGGAGGACCGTATATACCTAACGTTTTTCTTTGTTAAATCATGTATTGGTCCCGGGATTTGTGAGAACTTTTCTATGAAGCATCTACAGTATGTAGACATACCTATAAAGCTTCTTAGTGCATGTAAATTCCTTGGATTAGGCCATCCTTTTATTACCTCTAGTTTTGATGGATCCATTTGGATGCCTTCTTGAGAGATAGTGTGACCTAAATACTGAATCTCTTGTAGGAAAAATTCACTTTTCTTTCGATTAATATAAAGTTTATTCTCTTGTAAAACTTGAAATATTACCTGGAGGTGTTGCTTGTGTTTGTCTAATGAATTAGAGTAGATGATTATATCATCAAAGAACACTCCAGTAAAGGTTTGGTGAGGCCTGAATAGCTTCTCCATGAAGTGGTTAAATGTGGCTGGTGCATTGGTTAAGCCAAAAGGCATGACAATGTACTCGTAAAGACCAAACGTAGTGCAAAATCCGGTCTTTACAATGTCTTGATCAACTATCCTTATTTGATGGTAGCCACTTTTTAGGTCAATCCTACTGAAGTAGGTTGCCCCTTGTAGCTTATCAAGTAGTTCTTCTACCCGTGGAATGGGAGACCTATTCTTGATAGTGATCCTTTTTAGTACTCTATAGTCGACTCACCTACGATATGTGCCGTATTTCTTTTGCACTAATAACACTGGTGAAAAAAATGGAGATGAGCTAGGCCTAACCATGCCTGTCCCAACTAACTCATGCACTTGCCGCATAATCTCCTCTTGTTGAGCTTGGGAAACTCTATAAGAAGGTTTATTAGGCGGTGAACTTCCTAGAAGAAGTTCAATTGCATGGTTGTCATTGCCTCGTTTGGGAGGTAGTTCACAAGGGATATTGTCATTAAAAAGATCCATGAAGCCCTTGAGGAAATTGGATAACTCTAATTCCTTTTGATTGTTAATATTTCCTTTTGCTAAAGCATTAGGTTCATTTTGAGAATCTTTAACAAAAAGCATGTACATGGAAATAGAGCTCTTTATTGAATTATTGAAAGCTTGCTTATGTACAAGAGGTACTGTACTACCCATCTCCTTAGCATCTATGTACATATCTTTTTCCCTAAACCTAAAGTAGATTTTCCTTTTAGGAAATTTAACATTGGTAGCCATGCGATCAAACCATCGTGCCCCTAGGATTACATCCTTGTGCTTGAGAGGAGAGATAAAAAAATCCTCCTTATCCACATAGCTTTGGACATGGACCCTCAATTTTCCAATTAAGGGAGTGATTGAGGCTTCTTGCCCCTTGAAAGCACCATCGATAGGTAGGACATCTCCCATCTCATAGGCTTGGATGCCTAGCTTGGTGGCCAACTCTGTGGATATGAAATTGTGATTAGAACCAGGGTCAAAGAGAATAAAAGCATCATGTTCTCTTACCTTTCCCCAAGCATGGCATAGAGGATATCCTTTGTGATGAGCATCCTCTTCTTGAATTTCGACCAAGGTAGCTCTAGGAGGCTCATTACGTGTACTCTTGTGGGGGCAAGCACGATAGGCATGCCCTTGCTCCTCGCACTTGAAACAACGGTTATCTTTTTGATAACGCTCTAGCTCTTGAGGAGAGAGTTTATTTTTGCCTTTGTAAACTCCCTTCTCCTTGGCTTTGTTGTTGTTGGCGTTGCCTTTGAGAGACTTTTAGACATTGTCCTTCCCCTTAGGCTTGTTACGGTCCTTGTTTTCCATGGGCTTAAGATTTCTCTTAACCCCTTGTTGGAAATTGATTTGTGAAGCCACCATAGTATGGCGTGTGACCGCAGATATGGTGTGTGGCTTTTGGGAGTTAACATAATCCGCCATATCCTCAGTTAAGCTGGCACAAAATTGTTGTTTTTGCTCTCCAAAATCCATCTTTTTGAAGATAGTGGCTCTGAGATGTAAATCTCAAAACTTGTCTACATATTTTTGAATAGATTCCTAGGGAGAGAGCTTCAAGCTTCATCATTTGATGAGTAGTTTGTCTTTGGCATCGGTAGCCAAAAAGTGCTTCATGATGGAAGCTCTTAAAGCTTTCTATGTTCCTAGAACTTCATCATTTTCCCGTAGGCTAGACCACCATTTCTTGGCGGACTTTTGAAAATGCATAGCTACATGACATAGCTTAGAGGACTCCATGAAGCCCTCATATCCAAACACCGCATCAAATTGTTGGATAAAGGCCAAAGACTTTGTCCGTGGCACCAAAAGTACCAACTTTTTGAGCTTGGACAACCTCTTCCAGGCGGCATAGGATTTCCTATGGCCTCTTCTTTTAGGTGGTTCAAGAGCTGCACCATCACTTTCTTCAAAAGAGGAAGAATATGAGGAGGATGGAGAAGAGGGTGATCTCTTTCTTGCCTTTTTCTTTCCTTGTTCCTCCTTGTCTGCACCATCATTTTCTTCAGAAGAGGAAGAGGATGAAGAAGATGAAGAAGAGGGTGACCTCTTTCTTGCCTTTTTCTTCTCTTGTTTTCTCTCGTCCCTGTTTGAATTCAGGTGTAGAGAAGTATGCGATGGTCTTCTTTGTTTAGGGGGTGTTGGAGAGCATTTTTCCCACTGTCTTTGTGGAGCCGTCTCCATCGAGGTGGCAAGAGACTCACTTCTATATCATTCTTTTGGTGGGGGCTCTACCGTTGAAATTTGGGTTCTCCTTTGGGAAGGAGATGCATCGTCAAGTAGTAAATTTTTGAGCCCTTCATATGGATCATGTTCTTCTTCCCTTATTGGAGAGAGTCCTCTTTTGGAAGTCTCACTAGGAGGCTTCCTAGGTATACTCTCTTCTTGGTGGGGAGTTTGGAGAATACCATGGGTGCGCAATTGCTATAGCACTTCACCTTGGAGGGATGGATTGCCCAGGGCTTGTTGAAGCCTAGAAACAAGATAATTTACAAGCATAGGGGCATCATTAGTTGCTCTTTCATTAGCAAAATCAAAGCTATCAACATTCATTTCAATCTCTTTTCCTTTGTCAGCCATACTAGCAAATTTTAGGTGTAAACTTTTACATGTACTTTGACATTTCAAGCCCTAGTTGCTACTCCTCTTTACCTTCAATGATAAGCACTCAAGCATCTATACCCATGGCTCAAATATTATTAATTGCAAGGAATAGAAGAGACGGTTCACTAGAGACAAGATAGCATCGGTTCTTGTCAAGCTTCTAGTAGCTCAATAATGGTTAAGCCATAGGCAAGACCCGTAAGACTCCATAGGCAAGCCCCATAGAACTCCATAGCTCTCGACGGTGTCCCCGTTAACTGCATAAAGCATGTATGCTTCAAGGATGAAAAATTCCTATTCTACTTACTCTTTGCAATTAATAACACCAACCATTTGTAGCAAGCTTGAGGACCTCTCTTCTTGAGCAAGAAAAGAGAAACCAATAGCTCTGATACCAATGTAACATTTAATGCACTAGTAACTTGTGTGTAGCGGAAATTGATAACATAGTGAGCATTTCATTAAGAACAAGTTCCTGAAGAGCATAAAGAAAGTACTTAATTTGAGAAAGCAACATAGCAACTTACACCTAGCTAATTTGGCATTGACAATGCTTGAAAAGAGAGAGAAATAGAACAATTGACAACAATTGAGGACCGGATTAACATGGAGCCGGTCCCCCCTCCATAAAGGCTTTGTATTATAGTTTCTCCCATCAAAGGAGACTTTTGTACAACACAATTCTTGTGTTCCTTGACAAAACTCGTTGGTGCAATGAAGATGTAAGCTTCATGCACCAAATTATGCTTGAAAAACACACCTAGTGTCCCTAGCCTCAGTCCCAAGACCTCACACACCTTCAAAAATTGTGAGAGCTATCTGGGAATGAGGATAGATTGAGAGGAAGAAGAGGTATCTTACGAGGAAGAAGTATTCTCCTCACAGAATCACTCTAATAGTATAGCTTAGCTTAGTAATTAGCATGGTAGAGGAGATGAGCATGCCATTGAAGCTTGGATCTTGGTTGGATTTGCATTCCATAGCCAAGAGTTGTTGGTGTAGGCCTCTGCTTCTCAATGCTTGGAGAAGGAGATGGAGTTATTCTTGCACACATGAGTTGTGTGTGTGTATGTAGCAATGAGTTAGAGTAAAATGCAGCCTTTTCTCTCATCTCGGTCGAACCCTCTTGCTATTTGCTCATGCTGGCATCCCATTGGCCCCTGCATAATTGATAGCCTTTTGACAAGCGTCCCCCTTTCCCCTTTCGTGAGAGCTTTAGGTAATTAAATAGTTCAATTAAACTCTCATTGGACCTCTTAGTCTTCTGGCCAATGGGAATCAAGGAAGCCATTAGGCTGCTGAATGCTCATTGGACCCCTTGGTAGACCAATAGTCTTCTAGGGAGCTTAATTTCTATTGGTTATTTTATCAAGCATTTTTAAATTGATTAGACTAAATTTACTCTAACCTAATTCTCATTGGTCCACCTCTATGTCCATCCAATAGGATATGAGGGGAGGTTGGGGGCAGCTGGCCTAGGAACTTGACATGTGTCTAGTATTCCCTTTGTGTAAAGGAGGAGCCTTGGAGTGTGTGTGTGTGTGTGTGTGTGTGTTTCTCTCTCATCCCCTACAATATGGTCTCGCCCCCTCCTTCCTAGGGATGTGGGAAGACTTTTTAGTCTTCCCATGACCATCCAATTTCCCCTTGCTTTGGCCATTGAATAAAAGATTTAATTTTTGGAACCTTAGCCTATGGAAGTCTTGATGGAGCTGAACCTTAGCCTATGGAAGTCTTAATGGAGCTGAACCTTAGGTCTTTTAAGCCCCATTGAATCACATTGCTCTTTTGGAGGCTGTCCCCCTTTGGATCCCTATTTTCTCTCCTTTGGATCCCTGACAGAGACTGGTCTGGCAGCCTTACCAATATTCTAGCTTTTAGTCCCCTAGTACTTCCGAGTATTAAATGACGAGTTTAACATGAGAAAATAATTTGGGAGTATTAGATATTAGTTTTTATGACAATTGCCCCATGAGGGCTACTGGCACTATAGCTCTAGCAACACAGGTCCCCAGTGAAAAGGAAACCGCGATGGAAGGGTTAGAGAGTGTCCTACTTCACAATCCATTTGTAGTACTACAAGAAAATAAATCCCTTGACTTGGATCCCCCGGATTCTTCCGAGACTAAGGAGAGGGGGTGTGGGCATGGTTCGGACACTGAATAATTCCTCCCTCTATCCCAATGAGTCCCTCATTAATGATGGAGTCTCTCACTATCCAATCTTGGAACGTAAAGGGGTTGATGACCCATAAGAAGAGTGCCCTCTTTTGGGAGGAAATAAAAAAGGAGAAGGCAGTCAACTGTTGGGCCATCCAGGAATACCACTTGGATGCTCATAGCAAGAGAAAGTCGGCTCTTGGAAAGAATCTTGTATTCTATGGAGAAGGAAGTAACAATTTCAGTGGCATCCTCAGCATTGCCAACAGGGAATTGGAGCCGAAGTTGGTTTTGAACCACCTCTCCGGTAGAATCCTAGGGATTAGAATCAGATGGGAAGGGCATCCCTTCACCATTGTGAAGGGTACAACCCTTGCAATGCAAAAGATAGAGATAAATTATGGATGCATCGTAGAGATACTCCTATTAAAGGAGAGTGGTTGTTGGTTGGTGAATTCAATATGGTAGAAAAGAGCAGGGACAAAACATGATCCGCCAATATGCTGGCTGGCTTAAAAAGGACTAAATGGTAAAGTTTGTGCAAAAAGTGGGCGATGATTGACCTATGGGAAGCCGGCCCATGGAACAGTACACCTTGTTTCACCTACAAAAGTCTCCAATATGCCTGCAGTACCTCCAAGCTGGACAAATGTTATTGCTCACACCAAGGTGACTGGATACCGTAGTTGCTGGAGATGAAGGTGGTACCAACAAAAAGCCTATCGGATCGCATACCCCTACACATACATCTCAAGAAGAATAAAGGGGAAGAGCAGACCCCAAGAGGTGGGAAAAAACTGTTAGTAGTAGAGGCACACCTATTCAAAGACCCTCTTTTCATGAATCTAACCAAGATAGCACTGGGTAAGCTCAGAAAAGATGTTCATTTCAATAAACACAATGCATGGGACCTATTTTCTTGGAGCATTAAAAAAGAAATCAAAACCTCGGGCCCCTGGATCAAAAAAGGTAGGGAGGTGCACCTCCTACATCTTACAGCTAAGGTGCACGTGCTTACCTCCATAAAGGCCAATGGGCTTGCTACTGAGAATGAGCACAAGCGATGGCTCGAAGCCAAATATAACCTCCTACATCTTACAGCTAAGGTGCACGTGCTTACCTCCATAAAGGCCAATGGGCTTGCTACTGAGGATGAGCACAAGCGATGGCTCGAAGCCAAATTTAACCTTGCTAATGAGCAGCTGGAAAATAAAAAAAAGGCAAGGTTTCTCTCCAGAGAGACTTTACTACTACCGAAAGCCTCTAATCAAACTCAATTTTCCAGGGCTTTAAAAATCAAAAAGAGTCAGGTCCATGTCCACTCGCTCTATGACGAGAAAGGGATAGTCGTTCAAAACCAAGATAGAGAGGGCTTATTAAACCCATCCCCAAATAGGTATGTTGTTCTCAACTAAAGCATTGGCGCCAAATAATGATGATGTTGATAGCATACAAAATTAATGCAAAGGCAGTAGCCCTCAGACTAGCCCCCTTACTAAACAAGATCATCTCTCCCCATCAGCATGGGTTCATCAAAGGAAAGTCCATTTACGACAACATCTTGGCAGCAATGGTGGGCATCGAGTACACAACTTACACAAAGCAAGAGTGCATTTTGTTGCAGCTGAATATTGATAAGGCTTATGACACAATAACATGTTCATATATAGAATCCGTCATGGAAGCTCTGGGCTTTGGACCTCATCTATGTCGCCTTATACGTACAATGGGGGTTGGTAGCCAGTCAGAGATCCTATTTAATGATAGAATAGTGGGCTCCTTTGAGGTCAAAAGGTCTATTAAGCAAGGATTCCATCTAGCCCCCCTTCTTTTCGCCATAAGATCACATCCTTTAATCATGACGCTCGAAGCTAGTATTGAGCGAGGTGAGTTGCAAGGCCTAGCTTTACCAGGAAATAGACAACTACTACCAAAACTATTTTCAGACTTTTCTCTCCTCTTCTCTTGAAGGCATGCCCCCAAGTCCTCAGGAAAGCTCTGGAGATTGTACAAATGTTCTACATGGCTTCGGGGTTCCAGTGTAATATAGAGAAGTCAAGGCTGATCTCCCTGTCGGAAAATGACAACTGGTCGGGGGATATTGTTACAAAAGGGAATATTTTCAGACATCTAGGGGCTCTCTTGGGAGTGGATGTAGCTCACAAACAAATATTTCCTGGGTCCTTAAAAAAATTAGAACAAAAATGAGTAGGTGGAGTATACTCTTCTCCCATTCCCAAGTCGGATAAAAGTAATTAATGCCTTTATGATCCCTTATATTGCCTTCACTAGCCCGCTTCTCAAGATGGCTAAGTGTCATCAGAAATAATTCTTAATACTAGTAAAAAGATTTTTTTGGAAAAACAACACAAAATCCTCCGGGCCATGGAAATGGGCCTGTTGGGAGCTAGTCACTCGGCCAGTGGATCAAGGAGGCCTTGTAACATCTAATGGCCTAGTAACTTGTGTGTAGTGAAAAATAGGATAAACATAGTGAGCATTTCATTAGAATAGATTCCTAATGAGCATAGCAAGAGTGCTTGGATGGAGAGAGCAACAAAAAGCATAACACCTAGTTAGATAGGCATGAACAATACTTCAAAAGAGAGAGAAATTAAGCTATTGACAACAGTTAAGGACCGGATTTACATGGAGCCGGTCCCCCCTCCAAAAGGCTTTGTATTATAGGTTCCCCCCATCAAGGGAGACATTTTACAATACAATACTTTGTGTTCCTTCAATAACTTGCTGGTGCAATGAAGATGGAAGCTTCAAGCACCATGCACACACTTATAAAACACAACATCAATTCCCTTATGATCTCAGACCCAAGACCTCACACACCTTCGAAGATGGTGAGAGCTAGCGGGGTATGAGAGTAGATTGAGAGGAAGAAGGAGTATTCTTACGAGAAAAAAGTATATCTCCTCACATAATCACTCATAAAATATTAGCATAGCTTAGTAATTAGCATGATAGAGGAGATGAGCATGCATTGAAGCTTGGCTCTTGGTTGGATTTGCATCACAAAGCAAAGAGTTGTTGGTGTAGGCCTCCCTTCTCACAAGCTTGGAGTAGATGATGAGCTTTCCATTAAGGCTTAAGAAGGAGAGAGAGAGAGAGAGTCTTCTTGCTTCACACATGAGATTGTGTGAGTGTGTGTGTGTGTGGAATAATGACCTCACAAATCACCCCCCTTTCTCATCTTGGTTGACCCCTCTTGCTAAATCCTCTTGTTGGCTTCCCATTGAACCTCTCCAAGATTAGCCAATAGGGACTAAGTGGTCAAATGAAGAGCCTTGTGACATGTGTCCTCTTTCCCCTTTAGTGAGAGATTAATTAATTAGAAATTCTATTAAATCCCCATTGGACCTTTTCCCCTTTTGGCCAATAGGAATTAAGCAAGCCATTGGGCTGCTTAATTCCTATTGGACCCCTTGGGGTAGGCTGTCCAATAATCATCAAGGAGACTTCGTTTTCATTGGTTCTTTTTATAAAGTGTTTATAAATTAATTAGACTAAATTTAATCTAGCCTAATTCTCATTGGTCCAGCTCTATGGTCATCCAATAGGATTTGAATACTCTTTGGGGGCAACTGGGCTAGGAACCTGACATGTGTCCACTATGCCCTTTGTGTAAAGGGGAGCCTTTGAGTGTGTGTGTGTGTGTGTGTGTGTTATCTCACCTCTTTCTCTCTCTTCTCCTACCTTTAGGGCTCGCCCCCTCCCATGTAGGGATCTAGGAATACTTTGTGTACAATTACAAAGCATTTAATTTCCTTAAGCTTGACCATTTGGACTTACCCTTTGAAATTTGGAACCTTAGAATTTTGGAAGTCTTAATGGGATGAACCTTAGGTATTTGAAGCCCATTGCTTGCACATTGCTCTTCTGCAGATGGTCCCCCTTTGGATCCCTATTTTCTCTCATTTGAATCCCTATTGTGACCAGTCTGCTAGCCTTACCAATAATCTAGCTTTTTCTCCCCTGACACTTTCCCATATTAAATGATCAGTTTAACATGAGAAAATCATTTGAGAGAATTAGATACTAGTTATTATGACATTACGTCTCTCTTGAAATCATAGTTGTCCTTGACTATGAGGTAGAGATGATAACGCAGTCATTAGTCCTTTTCCTAGTGGGTAGAGGATCCCCATTTTACCCTACGACATCATTCCAAAATGGATGACTAATCCATTTGACGCTTGAGAGCCTAAGCTGCCACAAGCATGTATGCGCATTAGTCCTATCAATCTTCTATAGTAGAGTGACAAGCTCTACTTGGTGTTTGGAAGACGTCGTCTCCACAAACTTTATCCTAAGCATGCATACTACTTAACATTTGTGCACAATAAAGAAAAAGAGAGTCTTATAAGACAAAAACTTTGTTCATTTTAAACATTTGTACATTTTCTTACTCTAGGGAAGCATTGTAAGCATTGAAAAGGTTTAGGTTATCCTTTAATTGTATGCCTTGCATCCATCTAGCATCTTCAAAAGGATAGCTCTTAAACTTAATAAGATACCATCAGATAATCTTACCGCCTCTCAATACCTTGTCTTCATGTCGGAGAATGGACTCGGGCTGTAACAACTCTTCTTGGTCCTCAACCTCCGGTGAGTCTTCTCAATAGTTGGTTCTTGAGGTGGCTCTCCTTTGTAAGGCTTTAGTAGGCTCACATGCAAAGCATTGTCTATGAGCCAATGATTGGGCAACTTGAGTTGATAGGCCATCTCATTGATTGGTCTAAGAATCTGGAAGGGACGATAGTACCTTTTTGCTAAATTAGCATAGTACTTTTGGTGTCCCATAGGATTCTTGCCTGTCGTGTGCCTTAATCGAGCCTTGGGAAATTTAAGCAAGACCCAATCATTTTCTTTACAGGCTTTAGCTCTTCTCTGCTTATCAGCAACAACCTTTTCCCTTTGCTGTGAGATAGAGATAGCATCCTTCATCTTTTAAAAAGGTTCTTGTAGGTCTCGGCTATACTCATCTGCAACGAAGATCTTCCCGTGTACCTTAGGTAGCAGGGGACTTTTTTATCTTCCCTCAATTACCTGGAAAGGTGCTTTTCTGGTGGAGGTATGTACAGTATTATTGTAGGCATACTCCACCAGGGGCAAGTACTTCTCCCATCGGGACCTTTGTTCTACTTCTGTTACATAGGCTTTTAGTAGATTAAGATTGTTAGGTTAGCTATTTCACTTTGGCCATCTGTTTGCGGGTGATAGGCCGAAGAGAAGTTTAGCCTTGTGCCTAAATTCTCAAAGAGACCCTTCCAAAAATTACTAGTCATTCTAAGTACTCTATCCGACACTATGGACATTGGCAAGCCATGGTACTTGAAGATTTGGGATATGAAGATTTCAAGTGTGTGTGCACTAAAATCAAGTGTGTGTGCATTCTAATTGAGTGTGTGTATGCCTAATTTTAGGTGTGTGTGCACTACTTTGCCCATGTTTGTGCACCTAAAAATCAATGTGTGCTTAATGATTTTTCAATTGTGATGATTGATTTGTGTTGTGGTCATGCCCAACTAATGATTTTTGAAATCACATTGCAATTTCAACAAGATTAACCCTTTTATGTGCGTACCTAAAGATTGGTAAAAAGTGCCAATTATTAGTGTGTGTGTGTGTGTGTGTGTGTGTCTAAAAAGTGTTTAATGTGCATGATTGATTCATTTTTCGATTGCATATTTGATGTGTGTAATGGTTAATTGCTTCGTTTTTTAGCTCAAAACAGGGATTTATACACTTCAATTGCGTCAAATTTTGACCTAATTTTGTCGTAAATTTTAATGGTTTAATTGCTTAGTTTTGATTTTATTGATGAAATTGTTTGGCAATTGAATTGATGAGATTTTTTTGATTTTACTTGGCTGACTGATCCCCTATGTGTGGAGAATTTTTAGAAAATTTTTGGGTATTTTTCGGATAAGTTTTATAATGTTTTGACAATTTTTTGCTAATTTTTGCATTGATTTTTGCTTAATTCCATAAAAAATTGATATCTTGCAATCTTTATGAGCTGTTTTGAATGTGTGTTTATGATTGATTTCGAGCGCATTTGAGCTTTTGTTTGCCAAATTTTAAGCGTTTTACTATTTTCGAGGGTCGGGTTGATGATTTTGTCGAATTTGGTGTTTTCGATAAGATCTGCTAATTTTGGTGTGCTTTTGAGTGTCGGAAGTGTTCAATTGCGATTGTCGATGATTTTCTAAGATTTTTAGAATTTTTTTGGTATTTTTTGGATTTATTTGGCGATTTTTTGGATTTTCGGGTGATTTTATTTGTCGGACTAAATTCGGGTTTTCCAATTCCTGAGCTTGCCTTTCGGCACATGAACGTTCTTCGTCGTATAGATCTTTACGGTCTCTTGAGATAGTTTCCTACGATGTTAAAATAATCTTATTTTACCTTCTTCTTCCGCTGTCGACGCTCTCTCGCGCTTTGTGGCACGTAAACACCCTCCAACCTACGCACTCTCTCTCTAACTCTCCCTCTCTCTCACTCTCTCTCTAACTTTCTCTCGCTCGTCCCCCTCCTCTGTGCGCGTGAACGCCATCAACCACCACACACACAAATGCATGAACGCACCCTTACACACACAACACACAATTCATTAAGTTATAAGAAGACACAAAAAAAAGGGGACCTGTCGTGTCTTCTTTCTCTCTTTGCTCAACGTGCTTGATGGGAGCCTTTTGTCTTTTTGCTTTTTTTTTTTGTCATTGACTTTTGTAATTTATTCATTTCATTTTTTTTCTTTTCAATTTCATTTTGTTTTCATTTCTTTTAAATTTCATTTCATTTCAATTCAATTTCATTTTTTACCTTTACATTTCATTTCAATTTCATTTTCTTTTTTTTCTCACTTTCATTTCATTTATTTGTATATTAGTAAAAATTTAAAAAACAAAAAAAAGATCATAAAATGGTTTGAAAATTTCAAAAAAAAGAAAAACTCACATAAAAATTTACAAAAAAATAAAAAGCTCATAAAAAATTATTTTAAAAAATAAAAAATTGACAAAAAAATCACAAATTGAGTAAAAAATCATAAAAATTCAAAAATTGATCAGAAAAAATCCCATTAAATCACAAAATTCATAAGCCTTCAATAAACTTCAAAAAATTTCAAAATTTACAAAATTTTAGAAAATTCACAAAAAATTTGTAAAATATCAAAACTTTCTCAAAAAAATCAAAAAAATACTAAAATTTTTTTAAAATCCAAAATTTCATAAACATTTAATAAAAATAAAAAGAAAGTCGTCGAAAGAGGTAGAAAAGCAAAAAAGCAACGCCAAAAGAGTCACACATGGAGCAAACAATGAAAAAGCCAGAAACAACTAGAAAAAAAATCGGGAAGTGCGAAAACAGTTTTGGTAATCATTCGACTCGAGGTCATCAAAGTTTTGGACAGTCTTCCCACAATTCAGACAAAGAACGTCAAGGACTACAAGTCAATGTGCAAACCGAAATTGGCAACAAGTGCAAGCACTTGCATTGCAAATTGAGCTTCTAATCAAACGAATAGTGACACAACTCACATGTGATTGCAGATTAGGCTAGTACGAGCAGTACAAATTTTGCTAATCAAAATTAAAATCTGCTAAAAGACAATTTTTACAAAACCCGCCGACATGGACTCAAATTGAGCTGAGAATCGAAGTACAACAGAGCAAGCTAGTAGCAATAGCAACAAAGCAGATTTTACAGCTTTATGGCTACAACGGAGATAAAGTCTTATATACAAATTCAAAAGGCCATAGATACTTGATGAGCAGCAAAAGCAGCACAGAAGCCAAGATCCTATTGATCATAGTAAAGCCAGATTCAGAGAAGTCCCAGATGTTCACAGACTTCAGTGGAGCCAGGTATTGCAAGCTCAAAGATGAAGTGTAGATAGAAGTTCAGAAACTCAATCAAGTGGTTATCCAGAAATTCGCACAAGCCAACAAAACATACAGTTGGTGCATATGCAATCAGGGTCATTGTACATGGATTACAGTTGTCAGATCTATAGTGGAGAACCAAAAATGCAAGATCCAACAGATCAACTGGATGGGGACAACTACCCTATGTGGGTTTATATGATGCAACATGTTCTTGTGTCAAAGGGCGTCTGGATGCAAGGCATTGATGTACGTCCTAGTTCAGAAGATGTAGGCGATGTTGAGGATGTTGCAGGTCTTGCTGCAAGGATTGCAGCTGTTAGAGTTGTTTTCCCTACGGCAGAACAAGCTCGTTGGGATGTTAAGGATGTGCAGGCTCATGCATTGACTGCGTTGTCTGTGAAGCGCACCATTGTTCCTCACATCTGTTCAGCAAAATCTACAAAACAGGCTTGGGATATTTTGGCTGGTCTTTATGCAAGTCGCAATGAGGCTAAAAATTGCTTTGCTGCGTAAAGAGTTGGAGTCGAAGATTATGCATGAGGAAGATGATATGGACACTTTCCTTGCTAGTGTCAAGGATATCAATGAGCAACTTATTTCTGCAAGAGAAGTCATTTTAGACAGTTCCCTTGTGTAGACTGTTCTTGATGCCTTACTAGATTCTTACCAGACTTTTGCTAGTACTTGGAGACTTATGACCCAAGGAAATCCAGAAGTTGTCAAGTTTGATGCATTATGCACATTGCTGTTGCAAGAGTCACTTTCCAGAAAAAACAGGACTAGGCAGTGTGCAGTTGAACAGGCTTTTATTGCTTCTCAAAGAAAGGGTGGTAACAGTAATGCAGCCACTTCTTATGGTTCTGTTGCGAGTGGCAAAAATTTTGTTCCTAATGCTTCTGCTGGTAGCAATTCGTCTGAAAATTCTAGTGACAAGGGCAAAAAGAAGATGCGTTGCCATTATTGTAAAGCTAATGATCACTTGATCAAGTCGTGTCCTAAGTTGAAGGCCAAAGAGGCTAAGAAGAAAGAGGGTGGTTCTACTGCAAATGTTGATTCCACTACAAATGCAGCCATTGTTGAGTCTTCTGTGAAAGGAGACTGTAATGCTGATGTTGATGCAGAATGGGCTTTTAGCGTAGAGTGCACTTACAATCCTGTTGTCCATGATGCATGCTTGTCAATTGCTGCAGATTCACATGTGTGGTATTTCGACAATGATGCTACAAAGCACATTACCTCACATCGTGAATTGTTTACCTCTCTTGAGTCTGTCCCTCATGGGAATTCAGTCACTTGTGCCAACAGCGTCTCTTATCCAGTTCAGGGAGTTGGAAAGATTGTGATCACTGCTACTAATGGCAGCTCCTTCACACTTGTCGATGCACTTTATGTACCTGGGATCAAGAAGAATCTCTTGTCTGTATCCGCACTTGCTAAACTTGGACTTGTAGTCAAATTTGTGGATGACAGATGTACAGTTCATGATCTCAGTTTTGGTGATGAAATTGTTGCATCTGGGCTTTTGTGTCGTGGGTTGTATAAGCTCACTTTGTATGACAAGTGTGGACAAAATTTTTCAACTGTTGTTGTAGATTCAAGGGCTATTCAAATGCAAAAATTTGGCATGCATGTTTTGGTCATCTGAATTTTGTCAGTTTGCTGCGTTTACAGAAATCTGATATGGTTGCTTCTTTGCCGCCTCTTGAAGCACCTGTCAAACATGTTTGTGAAGGCTGTATTCTGGGTAAAATGCAGCATTCTAAGTTTTCAAAGGATGGTTCAGTTAGGGCCACATGCAGGTTGCAGCTTGTGCATAGTGATGTTTGTGGGCCCATGCAAACTCCGTCCTTGGGCAATTACCTGTACTTCGTGACTTTCATTGATGATTACTCCAGGCATGCATGGGTATTTCCGCTTAAAGCAAACTCCAAAGTTTTTATGTGCTTCAAACAATTTCTGGCTATGGCTGAAAATGTGTCAAAATGTACTATGGGCACCCTCCGTTCCCATCAAGGGGGGGAGTATATGTCTCATGAATTTAATGCATTTCTGGCTAGTCCTGGGATAAAACACCAATGTCTAGTTCCTTATATACCTCAGCAAAATGGTGTTGCTGAGAGAAAAAATAGGTCACTGACGGAAATGGCACGATGTATGGTCAAAAGTCAAGCTTTGCCACATTCTTTTTGGCTTGAGGCCATCATGTATGCCACTTATGTACTTAACAGGTGTCCTACGAAAGCTTTGCAGTCTATTACTCCATATGAAGCATGGCATGATAGAAAGCCTTCTATTGAGCACATGCATGTTTTTGGTTGTTTGCAATATGCTTTGGTACCACAAGTGCAGCGCAGAAAATTGGATGATAAGGCTGTCAAATGTATTTTTGTTGGTTATAGTGCTGAAAGCAAAGGTTACACGTTGTATCATCCGCAAACAAAACGTATTCTGGTTTCACGGGATGTAGTGTTTGTGGAAGATTCTGTTCAGCCCTTGTTGTCATGTACTAGAGACAGTAATGTAAGCTCACAGGACATTTATGACACTTTGTTGCCTCTTTTCAGTGGTGGAAATACGAATGTAAGTTCCTATGAAACAAATGTACACCCAATGGGGGTTTCTAAAAATGTTTTAGATCAGCCTATTATTGATGCAGATGTACATGATGTACTTGATGAGGAAAGGGCTGAAAATGAGCAGGCTAGAGGTATGCCAAAATGGCTGGTGCACACTTTGCATGACAGTAAATTGGATGCACCTTTGTCTAGTCGTACTCGTTCAGGATCCTTTGGCTGTGAGATTGTTATGCTTTGGCTGTGTCTAGCTTACATGATGTTGAGGAGCCTCTATCTTTTGATGAAGCACATAATTCAAAAAAATTGGATGGCCGCCATGCAATCAGAATATGATGCACTCATAGAAAATGACACATGGACTTTATGTGATTTGCCTCCTGGCAAAAAGGCAATTGGTACAAAGTGGGTTTACAAGTTGAAACGCAAGCCGGATGGTGAGATTGATCGCCATAAGGCTCGACTTGTTGCAAAGGGTTATGCACATCAAAAAGGCATAGATTATGAAGAGACTTTTGCTCCCACTTGTCGTATGACTACTGTGTGTTTTCTATGTGCATTGGCAACTCATTTTGGTTGGGATGTACATCAATCAAACATTGTTACTGCTTTCTTGAATGGTGACATATTTGAGAAAGTTTATGTAACGCAGCCTCGTGGTTTTGTCATAAAAGGGCAAGAGGACAAAGTGTGCAAATGTAACAAGGATTTGTATGGGTTGAAGCAATCTCCTCGTGCTTGGTATGAGAAAGCTGACACTCATTTGGTCAAACAAGGCTTTCGTAACAGTCCAACAGAAAGCACATCGTATGTAAACCGTGAGGGTGATGTACTTCTCATTGTGGTTCTTTATGTTGATGATTGATGATCACTCGACCAAATGAGATACATACTGCTGAATTTAAGGCTAATTTGAATTCTACTTTCAAGATGAAATATTTGGGGCTGTTGAATCATTACTTGGTTATACAATTTAAGCAGTGTGATGGTGGTATTTCCTTGTGTCAGAAAAGTTACATAGAGACATTGCTATGTAAGTTTGGACTTGAGGATTGCAAACCTATTGCCACTCCCATGGAAACAGGTTTGAAGTTGAGTCTACATGATGCTAGCGATCCTGCTGATGTCACTCTTTACCAAACTACTGTTGGCTGCATCATTTATGTATGCAACACGAGGCCGGATATTTAGTTTGCAGTCTCACAGGTCAACAGATTTATGCATAGCCCGGGGTCTAAGCATTGGCAGGCTGTCAAGAGGATTTTCCACTACCTTAGTGGCACTTTACATCTTGGCTTGTTTTATCCCAAGGGGGGATCATTGCCGCCAGACTTACATGCTTTTTTGGACTCAGATTGGGCTGGTTGTTTTGACACGAGAGTGTCCATGAGTGGTTTTTGTTTCATGCTTGGTAGTTCATGTATATCATGGTTGAGCAAGAAGCAACCTACTGTGGCCACTTCGAGTTGTGAGGCTAAGTACAGGGCAGTCTTCACAGCTACGGTTAAGTGTGTATGGCTCAGACGCCTTATGGCTGATTTGGGTGTTGGATAGGACACTGCCAACACTATCTGATAGTCAGAGCGCATTGGCACTTGCGAGGAACCCAATTTTTCATGCTCGCACAAAGCACATTGAGGTGCATTACCACTATGTCAGGGAGAGGCTCTCAGCAGGAGAGATCAGCTTGGCTTATGTGCCAACACAGGACAACCTTGCAGATCTTTTCACAAAGGCATTGTCTCGTGAGAAGCTTGAAGCTTTCCGCAAAGCTTTGGGCTTACTCCCCTTTGTGGATTGATCATGTCCTTAGGGCATGGCACTTCCCTTTACTCATGTGCCAGCTCTCGTTCACCGCATCACTCCATGGGGGATTTGTTACCATATACATGTGGTAGTGATTGTTACCATATACATGTGGTAGTGATGTGTGTGAACACACTAGGACCGCCGGGGCATTTTTTCCCTCTTTAGGAGGTTTTTTCCCCCGTGCATTGTATATACGCCCATCACTCTAGGGCTATCTATCTTTCCATTGCACACTAAGGAATACACTCTCTATTGTGTGCCTTGAGCTTCCTTCGTCTTCTCCAAGCTGTGTGTGTTTCTCTGCAACCCTAATTCCAACAATTGGTATCAGAGCAGGTCACGTCCTCCCGGGCTTAGTCGCCAGCTGCTCCAGCACACGCCTGCTCACTTTCTCCGATTTCAGTGAGCTTTGGCAAGCGTTCGCAGGTCGACAAATATTTTGGGGGAGCTCGAAGAGCTTGGTCTGCTCAGAATTTTGATTTGGGCTCATTTCGGCCTCCGTTTCCACTACGGGCAGTACTGCACAGGCTATTTCGTCATTTTGTGCAGATTTTCTGTCAGTGCCGTTTTCTGCATAACAGGTGCCTTATAGTCTTCTACGGTTTGTGCTATATAGCACAAGTTGTTCCCGCTCCATTTCTCCTATTTTCGGGCAGTTTTCACATCAGGTGCAGCATTTACCATGGCTGACAACAACAACACAGATGTGTTCAAGATGTTTGCTGCTGAGGACAGGTTGGATGGGGACAACTACCCTATGTGGGCTTATATGATGCAACACGTTCTTGTGTCAAAAGGTGTCTGGAACATTGTGCAGGGCATTGATGTACGTCCTGGTTCTGAAGATGTAGGCGATATTGAGGATGTTGCAGGTCTTGCTGCAAGGATTGCAGCTGTTAGAGTTGTTTTGCCTACAGCAGAACAAGCTCGTTGGGATGTTAAGGATGCGCAGGCTCATGCATTGATTGCGTTGTCTGTGAAGCGCACCATTATTCCTCACATCCGTTCAGCAAAATCTGCAAAACAGGCTTGGGATATTCTAGCAGGTCTTTATGCAAGCCGCAATGAGGCTAAAATTGCTTTGCTGCGTAAAGAGCTAGAGTCGAAGATTATGCATGAGGAAGATGATATGGACACTTTCCTTGCTAGTGTCAAGGATATCAATGAGCAACTCATTTCTGCAGGTGAAGTCATTTCTGACAGTTCCCTTGTGCAGACTGTTCTTGATGCCTTACCAGATTCCTACCAGACTTTTGCTAGTACTTGGAGACTGATGACCCAAGGAAATCCTGAAGTTGTCAAGTTTGATGCATTATGCACATTGCTGTTGCAAGAGTCACTTTCTAGAAAAAACAGGACTAGGCAGCGTGCAGTTGAACAGGCTTTTATTGCTTCTCAAAGAAAGGGTGGTAACAGTAATGCAGCCACTTCTTATGGTTCTGCTGCGAGTGGCAAAAATTCTGTTCCTAATGCTTCTGCTGGCAGCACTTCGTCTGGCAATTCTGGTGATAAGGGCAAAAAGAAGATGCGTTGCCATTATTGTAAAGCCAATGATCACTTGATCAAGTCGTGTCCTAAGTTGAAGGCCAAAGAGGCTAAGAAGAAAGAGGGTGGTTCCACTGCAAATGCTGGTTCCACTACAAATGCAGCCATTGTTGAGTCTTCTGTGAAAGGAGATTGTGATGCTGATGTTGATGCAGAATGGGCTTTTAGCGCAGAGTGCACTTACAATCCTGCTGTCCATGATGCATGCTTGTCAGTTGCTGCAGATTCACATGTGTGGTATTTCGACAGTGGTGCTACAAAGCACATTACCTCACATCGTGAATTGTTTACCTCTCTCGAGTCTGTCCCTCATGGGAATTCAGTCACTTGTGCCAACAACGCCTCTTATCCAGTTCAGGGAGTTGGAAAGATTGTGCTCACTGCTGCTAATGGCAGTTCCTTCACACTTGTTGATGCACTTTATATACCTGGGATCAAGAAAAATCTATTGTCTGTATCCGCACTTGCTAGACTTGGACTTGTAGTCAAATTTGTGGATGACAGATGTACAGTTCATGATCTCAGTTTTGGTGATGAAATTGTTGCATCTGGGCTTTTGTGCCGTGGGCTGTATAAGCTCACTTTGTATGACAAGTGTGGACAAAATTTTGCAAATGCTGTTGCAGATTCAAGGGCTATTTCAGATGCAAAACTTTGGCATGCACGTTTTGGTCATCTGAATTTTGCCAGTTTGCTGCGTTTGCAGAAATCTGATATGGTTGCTTCTTTGCCGCCTCTTGAAGCACCTATCAAACATGTTTGTGAAGGCTGTATTCTGGGTAAAATGCAGCGTTCTAAGTTTCCAAAGGATGGTTCAGTTAGGGCCACATGCAGGTTGCAGCTTGTGCATAGTGACGTTTGTGGGCCCATGCAAACTCCGTCCTTGGGCAATTACCTGTACTTCGTGACTTTCATTGATGATTACTCCAGGCATGCGTGGGTATTTCCGCTTAAAGCGAAGTCCGAAGTTTTTATGTGCTTCAAACAATTTTTGGCTATGGCTGAAAATGTCTCAAAATGTACTATGGGCACCCTCCGTTCCGATCGAGGGGGGGAGTATATGTCTCATGAATTTAATGCATTTCTGGCTAGTCGTGGGATAAAACACCAATGTACAGTGCCTTATACACCTCAGCAAAATGGTGTTGCTGAGAGGAAAAACAGGTCACTAACGGAAATGGCACGATGTATGGTCAAAAGTCAAGCTTTGCCGCATTCTTTTTGGCTTGAGGCCATCATGTGTGCCACTTATGTACTTAACAGGTGCCCTACGAAAGCTTTGCAGTCTATTACTCCATATGAAGCATGGCATGATAGAAAACCTTCTATTGAGCACATGCGTGTTTTTGGCTGTTTGGCATATGCTTTGGTGCCACAAGTGCAGCGCAGAAAATTGGATGATAAGGCTGTCAAATGTATTTTTGTTGGTTATAGTGCTGAAAGCAAAGGTTACAGGTTGTATCATCCGCAAACAAAACGTATTTTGGTTTCACGGGATGTAGTGTTTGTGGAAGATTCTGTTCAACCCTTGCTGTCATGTACTAGAGACAGTAATGTAAGCTCACGGGACATTTATGACACTTTGTTGCCTCTTTTCAGTGGTGGAAATACGAATGTAAGTTCCAATGAGGCAAATGTACAGCCTATGGGGGTTTCTGAAAATGTTTTAGAACAGCCTATTACTGATGCAGATGTACATGATGTACTTGATGAGGAAAGGGCTGAAAATGAGCAGGCTAGAGGTATGCCAAAATGGCTGGTGCACACTTTGCGTGACAGTAAATTGGATGCACCTTTATCTAGTCGTACTCGTTCAGGCTCTCGCCATGCATCTTATGCATCAGATTGTTATGCTTTGGCTGTGTCTAGTTTACATGATGTTGAGGAGCCTCTGTCTTTTGATGAAGCACAGAATTCAGAAAATTGGATTGCTGCCATGAAATCAGAATATGATGCACTTATAGAGAATGACACATGGACTTTATGTGATTTGCCTCCTGGCAAAAAGGCCATTGGTACGAAGTGGGTTTACAAGTTGAAACGCAAGCCGGATGGTGAGATCGATCGCCATAAGGCTCGACTTGTTGCAAAGGGTTATGCACAACAAAAAGGCATAGATTATGAAGAGACTTTTGCTCCCACTTGTCGTATGACTACTGTGCGTTTTCTATGTGCATTGGCAGCTCATTTTGGTTGGGATGTACATCAATCAGACATTGTTACTGCTTTCTTGAATGGTGACATATTTGAGGAAGTTTATGTAACGCAGCCTCGCGGTTTTGTCATAAAAGGACAAGAGGACAAAGTGTGCAAATGTAAGAAGGCTTTGTATGGGTTGAAGCAATCTCCTCGTGCTTGGTATGAGAAAGCTGACACTCATTTGGTTAAACGAGGCTTTCGTAACAGTCCAACAGAAAGCACATTGTATGTAAAGCGTGAGGATGATGTATTTCTCATTGTGGTTCTTTATGTTGATGATTTGCTGATCACTGGACCAAATGAGAGACATATTGCTGAATTTAAGGCTGATTTGAATGCTACTTTCAAGATGAAAGATTTGGGGTTGTTGCATCATTACTTGGGTATACAGTTTAAGCAGTGTGATGGTGGTATTGCCTTGTGTCAGAAAAGTTACATAGAGACATTGCTATGTAAGTTTGGACTTGAGGATTGCAAACCTATTGCCACTCCCATGGAAATAGGTTTGAAGTTGAGTCTACATGATGCTGGCGATCCTGCTGATGTCACTCTTTACCAAACTGCTGTTCCGAGTCCATAAATGCACATACAACATATCTAAGCACACGCACACAGCCCTTTAGCTGACCAGTAACCCACAAGCCTCAATACATCGAGTCTGCCTCATTTATGTATGCAACACGAGGCCAGATATTCAGTTTGCAGTCTCGCAGGTCAGCAGATTTATGCATAGCCCAGGGTCTAAGCATTGGCAGGCTGTCAAGAGGATTTTCCGCTACCTTAGTGGCACTTTACATCTTGGCTTGTTTTATCCCAAGGGGGGATCATTGCCGCCAGACTTACATGCTTTTTCGGACTCAGATTGGGCTGGTTGTTTTGACACGCGAGTGTCCACAAGTGGTTTTTGTTTCATGCTTGGCAGTTCATGTATATCATGGTTGAGCAAGAAGCAACCTACTGTGGCCACTTCGAGTTGTGAGGCTGAGTACAGGGCAGTCTTCACAGCTACGGTTGAGTGTGTATGGCTCAGACGCCTTATGGCTGACTTGGGTGTTGGACAGGACACTGCCAACACTATCTACACTGACAGTCAGAGCGCATTGGCAGTTGCGAGGAACCCAGTTTTTCATGCTCGCACAAAGCACATTGAGGTGCATTACCACTATGTCAGGGAGAGGCTCTCAGCAGGAGAGATCAGCTTGGCTTATGTGCCAACACGGGACAACCTTGCAGATCTTTTCACAAAGGCATTGTCTCGTGAGAAGCTTGAAGCTTTCCGCAAAGCTTTGGGCTTACTCCCCTTTGTGGACTGATCCTGTCCTCAGGGCATGGCACTTCCCTTTACTCATGTGCCAGCTCTCGTTCACCGCATCACTCCAGGGGGGATTTGTTACCATATACATGTGGTAGTGATGTGTGTGAACACACTAGGACCGCCGGGGCATTTTTTCCCTCTTTAGGAGGTTTTTTCCCCCGTGCATTGTATATACGCCCATCACTCTAGGGCTATCTATCTTTCCATTGCACACTAAGGAATACACTCTCTATTGTGTGCCTTGAGCTTCCTTCGTCTTCTCCAAGCTGTGTGTGTTTCTCTGCAACCCTAATTCCAACAGTGATGTGTGTGAACACACTAGGACCGCCGGGGCATTTTTTCCCTCTTTAGGAGGTTTTTTCCCCCGTGCATTGTATATACGCCTATCACTCTAGGGCTATCTATCTTTCCATTGCACACTAAGTAACACACTCTCTATTGCGTGCCTTGAGCTTCTTTCGTCTTCTCCAAGCTATGTGCATTTCTCTGCAACCCTAATTCCAACAAAAGATGCACAGACACCTGAAAAGCTTAAAATTGATTCTTTGAACAACAAATTCTTGCATGAATTTGGTCAAGATGTCCACATATCACAGAATGTTGAAAAGATTTTTAGGTTTGCAAATGATTTTGCATCCACTACCACAAGTATGAAAGCATTCACGAGTCTAAAGGACACATCAAACAGAATGATGTTAGCATTGTATGGTACACATAATTCATATGCACACTATGTAGACCAAAAATGGAATCTGTACAAAAAGGATCAACCAGTGTTTGAATGGCCCACATACGAGCCCACGTACGAGCTCACAGAAGTGCGTCCAATGATAGATCAGAAAGGATGGTTCATTTCAGAAGAAATAATCTATCATAGCCCATCCTCTTTAGAATTAAAGGACATTACCCGAGTGAACTTAGAAATCTATTCAGAGCCAAACTCTCCTTTATCGAAAATCAAGCTTTGACATTGTGACCAAACGAGCATATACTTTGACCAAAACAATCGTAGATATAGACGAGAGTCTAGCATCTTTGATGCCTTGGGTCCTTAAACCACAAAAGCTCATAACATAGGAGACCCTTGGGACAGACAATATCAGGGAAATTTTGATGCTATCTACAGATTGACTTGGGAAATAATTTGTCATGTTTCAAGGAGATACATTAGAAACTATGCAAAAGGTTTACAGATGCCAAACATCAATAGTGCTACCCAAAATGTATCTTCACAATCCCAAAAGGTGAGACTAAATCAGAGCCAAACAATTTTGAACTCTTACAATGAAGCAGGCTATAGTGATCACCCTAGGAAGGGGAGAGCTGCAAATCCGTCAAGTTCAGCTTCTGTACCAGGAAATGATACACCAGTTAGAACCCCTAGAGCTTCTAGCCAACAAACTCCTTCAAAGCAGAAACCATTGAAAGATCATATGGTTGCTGGAAGTTTTCAATTGATCCAGATTCCATCAGAGTCTATAGGTAAATGCCTCTATGAAGATCATCAAGGACAGAAGTTTCAGCTGACCTCCACAATTTCAAAGCCAAAAGCCGACAAATCCAATAGTGTTCAAACAGTTATATGTGACCAAGCTCACATATGCATATCAAGATGCACATGGTAACAAATATCAGCAAGGTCATGACCTTGTACAAGCCACTATGGATGGCCCCGACTGAAGTCAAATACTATCTCAAGATGATGCAAAGCCTCAAGTTTCCAGAACAGGTGACAAAAAATCAAAATCAACGAAAACTAAAGTCCAGAAAGCTAAACAAAGGTCACCACCAAAATCTCCTCCAAAGAGATAGATTCTGCTAGAAAGTACAGTGGATCTATTAGATCAAGGGTTACTTAGATGCAGGTGGACAATCCTCATCAGTTATATAAAAAAAGTACAATATTATAGCCAATGGAGCCAACATCGATTGAAGCAGGTGGTTAAAGCAAAGAAAATGCAAATAAAGCTCAACCACAGGACACTGCCACAACAAAAGCTGTCAATTCGGGCACAAATCCTGAGAAGATCAAGTGCAAGATAATTGGTGAAAACAAAGAAAAACTATCAATTGAAGTAAAGCTGGATTTTCTCATGTCTTTTGGCACTTGGAAAAAATGTGGCCAACCATAGCTGAAAGATGCTCCTGAATTTGTGAGCATATCAAGAAACAAACGAGCAGAATGTTGGGGAGTCATCTCCACCACCATTGAAGTAAATTCACAAATCATCATACCTCAATTTCATGTGATCACAACAAAAGATATGCCAGACGACATCATAATGGGAATGCCAATGGCTTAGAAGATGTCAACGATACAAAATTCAAACATGACAGACTCCTCAAAGACAACAAAGAATGAAGACCAAGACTGGTCACCCGCGGACGACAGCACAAAGTCCTCCAGCACATTTAAAATGGAGACCGAGCCAAAGAAGATCTTATTGAAGATGATTCATCTCCATTAATCACAACTTCAAAAGAGCTTAAAGCAAATCAAGCAATAGCAAGTGCAGATCAAACACAGCAAAGAGAAACCACGATAGCTATTGAGCAGATAATGCCACCAAAGCCAAAAGTTAAGAAGAACGAAGTTGCAAACAACAGGAAGAAACAATAGGAAGTCCAAAGATCCAGACATTGCTAGCTGAATCAGCTGATGTAAATCAGATTGGAAGACAAAGTCTCAAGTCACCTTCCAAAGAGACACATTTCGATCAAGATGAGACCATGGAAAATGCACGACAAAAATATTTAATAGACCCAACAATGAGAATAGTTGTAATTTTCAGCAGTACAAAAGGAGCAAGTGTCAGATGCAATGCTCTACTGGATAACGAAGGAAAATATAATATGGTTGCAGAAAACATTCAGAGCATTCTAGAGTTACTCTAGACAAGCCAAATAATAGAGAAATCATGGGCAAGGCTACAAGTCAAGAAGAAATGGTTGCTACCCTTAACATCCAAAATCATGAAGAGCAAGTAAAGTTTTAGGTATAGCCTTCAAAGGACATGCATGGAGATGTCATCATTGGACACCTGTGGCTAGACCAACACAAGGCCTACAAAGAGGATAAAATGCTAATACTCTCTTTTCCAAGAAGTAGCAAGCAATAGTTACAGGTACCATTAATGCTAGAATCAGAGTTGCAAAAGTCACCAGAATTGAAGACAAATCTTGCAGACAAAGGCAAAGCTAAAGTGGAACTTCCACTGATTAGCAAAGAAGTTGTGACAGCTTTTGCCTCTATATCAAAGAACCCTCGTGGATCAGATGCTTCTAGCAAGTCAGGCTTTCAAATCTTCAAGTCAATTCGTGACCCAACTAAAACTTATAAGGAGACACCCAGAAAAGCAAAGGTATATTTTATTTTTTTTTGAGAAAAACATCCTTCTATTAGTTAATGAAAACTGCCCATAGGGCTACATCCACCTCTGCAAGAGAGGGCTACAACAAGCATGGTGGGGAGACTCTTCCAATGAAAAAACAACATATGTACAATGGGGCTAAATCAAGAGATGGGAGGAGGGAAAAGCCACACAGGTGGACAGTAGTGCCATCTGAGCACCCCCTGGACCATGGAGTAGAACGGCCCAGGGTGCCAGAGTCGAAGGAAAGCCTCACGGCGCTCCCGCATGCGGTCGGAGCTGCCCTGTAGTCCCTCAAGCTGTCCTCTGAGAGTATGGATCAGCTCTAGCCAAAAGTCACGAACAGTCTCTGCTGGTGGTACAAGGAGAGCCTCAAAGATGCGGAAACAACGGGCCCGCCAGATGAACCAGAGAGCTAGGCCGCTGGTGAGCTCCCAACACTCCGCTCTCTCACTGCTCCACTCCTGTGGAGTAAGGTCTGTAGCAGGCTGGAGTGTAGGTCGACCCCCCTGTATCACTATCATCCTGCTGGTGGAAGATAGCTCAAACTGAAGTGCCGGGCCCATGAGGGTGGACCAAGCCGCTGCCCCCCAAGTGTACTGTCGAGTCGTGGAGAGGGCAGGCATCAGCCAAAGAACTCGTAGCCACACCTGCTGGGCCGAGGGACAGTCCCAAAGACAGTGACGTTGACTCTCCACCAACTGGTCATAGGCTGTACATGCGGCCAAGAGACCACTATGTACAAGCCAGCTCCCTACTGCTGTGGCTCTGTGTGCAACCAACCACTGGAACAAGGTGACGCACCTTGGCTGTCTGGAGTCCCACAACCTCTGCCAAAAAGCTGCCAAGAACTCAACTGTGAGACCCTCCTCCTGCCAATGACGTGCTGCAGCGGGGCGGGCCTCACTCTGTGCTGCAAGTATATGACGTCCAAGCCGAACAGTGTACTGAAAGAAAGGGACTCCTGGGCGGTCTGCAGAAGAGAATGGGTCCCTCCACAGCCACTCACCAGTATCCCACTGTACTCGTGCCAGTGGACAGCACTCCCAAGCCCATAGCCTCCAGTGTCCTGTCTCAAGAGCTGCTGGGTCAGGGTCTATGACGCAAGTCCTCCCACAGATTCCCACAACTCGGATCCTCTGGAAACAACACTCTGCTACCTGCGGGGCCTCTACTGCAACTCTCTGTAGTCGTCCCCCACCCTGAACCTCGAAGAACAGGGCTGGGACAGTCTCTGAGCAAGCCCTGACTGAAATGAGAACCTCCAGTCGTGTGAAGGCTCCCATCCACCGGGGTGCTACTGGCTCGAGAGGCGTGAGCCAGTCAGCTGGAACTGACTCTGAGATGTCCTGACAGATGCTCTGAACCCCTCTCATGCCCTGTAGCTGGACAACCTGCACCTCCTCTGACAAACCTGTGAACTCTAGCCAGTCACCTAGAGAGCGCGCTGGACCTGCTGCCATGGGACCCCAAGAAACATGAGGCCTAGTCCCAACCAAGTGGCCTCGCTGAGTGCTAACCATGGGGTTCCAGACGAGGGGCTGCCGTAGGCGCTCCTCCGTGCACGTCGGCTGTCTCTGCTCTAGGCCACGCCGTAATAGCTCCCAAGAACAAATCAGACTCACAACGAATCGGTCCTCCAGTCTCCTGCTCAAACCAACTCGACGCAACTCTGTAAAGATCCATATGGTCGAAGGTTGCCAAGGGCCTCCTGACTGAGGCACCCTGGCACGAAGCCTCTGCAACAAGAACTCCTTCCAGGGCTCCTCGCCTGGAAGAAGTCCTCTGACGACGAACTTCCCAAGAAGGGCTCTGCTCTGCTGTGCTGGATCAATGATCCCAAGCCCTCCCTGAGAACAAGGAAGTGTGATGATCGACCAAGCCACCTTGGCTCGGGCAATCTGAGTGTCGCGACCTGACCAAAGGAAGTTCCTGATCAGCCTCTGTACCTGGCTGATGCAAGAACTCGAGAAGATCCAGCAAGAAGTGATGTACCACATAGTCGCCAACAACACCTGGTTGGCAACTACTACTCTACCAGCCAGCGAAAGTCGGGCTGAGCTCCAATGTAACAGCTTTCTCCTGATGGACAGGAGAAGAGGAGCAATCTGCTGCTCGGGGGACAAATCCAAACCAACCTGACAACCCAAGTACCGAACTGCAGTCCCTGGAGGAATCCACCTGAAACCCTCTCCTGGCATCCAATCTGGCACAGGAGCACTACCAACCGAGAAAGCCACTGTCTTTCTCCAGTTGATCAGTGCACCCGATGCACAGCAGAAGGTCTCCAAAGCCTGCCCACATCTGTGTAAATTGGCCTCCTGGCCCTCTAAGTACAAGGCTGAGTCGTCGGCAAACTCAGCGTCCAGAAGCTCATCTCCCCGTAGAGGGAGTGCTAAGCCCCTCAAACCAACCTGCTGTGACACCAAAAATCTGCTCATCGCCTCCGCATAGAACAGAAAGAGAAAGGGGGCAAGAGGACAACCCTGTCTAACCGATCGTGTGAGCATGAAGCGCTCACCTCTACCTCCTGCCAAAAGCACTTGACTGTGAGCCTGTCTGTACAAAGCTGACACCCCTCTGATCCAAGCCTCTGAGAAGCCCATCCTGCGTAGCGTGCCCTCTAGAAAGTCCCAGTCGACTCTGTCGTATGCCTTCTCAAAATCGAGAAGAAGAATCACAAGGTCCTCCCCACGGAGCCGTGCAAGGGCAGAAGCCTCCCAAAAAGTGAAGATGTTGTCAAGGATACTGCGTTCCTTGACAAAACCTGTCTGAGTCCCATGTATAAGGCTCTCCAAAAGTGGCTGAATCCTCAAACTCAGAGCCTTGGCAAGAATTTTGTAGACTGAGTTGAGAATGGTGATGGGGCGCCACTGTCGAATCTCATCCAAGGAGCCACCCTCCTTTGGAATGAGGTAAATCAGGCCCTCACTCATGCTATCCGGCATCACTCCTGTGTGCAGAATGTACTGAAAGGCACTACAAAGATCTGGGCCAAGCAGGTCCCAGTACTCCAAGAAGAAGCTGGGAGTCAGCCCATCCTCACCTGGACAGCTACCACGAGGGAGGGCCCTAAGAGCCGTGTGCAGCTCCTCAAGCTGAAGAGGTAACTCAAGCCTCTGCCGCATCTCCTTAGTCACAAGACAGGGCATCTGTGCCCAAACCTGCTCCCTGCATGCATCCTGTCTCTCTGACTCGGGCTCAGCACACAGTAGCTCATGGTAAAAGTCAGTAGCGACTGCACGCATATCCTCAGGCTCACAAACAACTGACCCATCGGGTCTCCTCAACTGATTGACCTTGGCATGCGAGTGCCGAGGTCCCACTGTCTCAAAAAAACCACCTGTCACCCTGTCACCCACCTGAGTCCACTGAGATTCCTGTCGATGAAAGGCAAACTCATGGCGCCTCTCCTCTGTGCAAGCAAGCTCCTGTCGAGCCCGCTGTAACTGCTCCTCCAACCATGGACTGTCTGGATGCTGCTCCTGCATCCTCTGTAGTGAAGCAATGCCTCGTCTGAGACGCTGCTCCTCCTCTCTCGCTGCAGCCCGTCGAGCCAGAGACTCCTAGAGAAAGAAGTGGCTAAGCTGAGCTAGGCCTGAGGCCACTCTGTCTGCAGGTGGAGCCTGGCTGTCCATGCCTTCTGTCCATAGAGCCTCGACCCTCTCTCTGAGTGCTGAGTCCAACAAGACCCGCTCTGGGATGCGAAGCATCGTGCTCCCACTCCTCTGCCTATCTGCCACTGTGAGAATCACTGGTGCATGGTCCGAGAAGGATGTCCTTGCCAGGATGCCCACTGATCCCCCCAAGTCACTGAAGTGGTCACTAGTGTAGAAGCGATCTATGCACGATAGATTCACTCCTCCCACTCTGCGGTCCGATCTAGAGAAGGCAAGACTCTCTGGAGGCCTCACAAAGCCAGAATGCTGCCATGTATCCGAGACCCTCAACGTCATACAAAACCTCTCCCAAGCTGCTAACTCGACTCCATGCACAGTAGCATGGCTGCCTCCGATCCTGTCAGAAGGGTCCTCCAACATGTTGAAGTCCCCTCCTACACACCACTGGTCAACCTGTGGCAAAGACTCAACAATCTGTAACCAAAACTCTGCACGAGCACTCGCCACATTGGGCGCATAGATGTTCAGGAAACCCACAAGGCTACCCTGAACCTGCATAGTAATCCACTGAGCCCTGCCTGGTACAATAATCCCTCTGCCCACAATGGCCTACTGTAGTGAGTCCGCAATAGTCATACATACCCCACCCTGGATGCCTCCAGGTCCAAAAGCAACTGACCAAAAGGTATCATAGCGTCCACGCAAAATCTGACCACATCGCCGAATGCGGCTCTCAGACAAATGGTGCTCCTGAAGCATAAGGAGATCAATCTCTCCTCCCACAAGGCAACGCTGAAGCTCCTGACGCAATCGGCCCCGTTGTCGTTGAAACTGGGGCCCACCTAGTCCCTGCACGTTCCACGAGACGATCCTCATGGGGAGCAAGAGAGAACAGATGTTCTTGCAGTAGCAAGACGAGCTATCTTCGAAGCAGGCTTGGATGGGGAGTAATCCGCATCCGAGCGTCCTCTAGATAGGCGAGACTGCAGTGAGTGCCTGGTCCAAGCCCAAGCAGAGCGAGCCGTGCGTAAAGCAACCTCCTCTGTCCAGGAGTCCTCATGAATGAATACATAGCAAGGCAAACACTGCGTATCAGCAAAAAAGTACACCACAATGTGTCTACATCCTGCTGAGTCTAGGGGTGTCACCGCAAACTTGGCGAGTGGCCACAACGTCTGCAGCAAATCTGTAACGCCAAGTTCTCCCATGTGGTAAGAGAACTCGAGAACCTGTGTATGCAACCATCCCACCACTGAGTCGAGGGACCACTCTGTCTCAGTCCTGCCACAGAGGGGGAAGGAGAAACAAACTGCTGAGTCCAAGGCCTCTGTCCCCCTAGCGGCGAGAAACAAAGCGTGGACTCTGAAGCAGGCTGCCTCGTGGTCTGTTGCGGAGTCGCCAAGAAAACGAGTAAACCCATAATCGAAGAAATCCCAGCGGCGTCGGAGGTCAATGCTCGTCAAACCATGCGGGATGTCTGAATCTGCAGAGGGGGCCGCATGAAGGGCTGACCCTCTCTCGCTAGGCTACTCGTGGCAAAGGCGCTGCCAAGAGATCTCCTAGCCGCCGGCGAGGGTCCAGTCTCCTGAGCCGACTGAGGTACTGAAGCAGGAGGAGGAGGAGAAGGGGCTGTGGGGGGCGGGGGAGAGGAGAAGCGGGATGGGGCGGCAGAGACATGGGGGGGGCGAGGTGGGGGGTGAGCGGTAGCAGAGGGCGGGGGAGGGCATGAGGAGGAGGAGGGGAGATCGGAAGGCGGAGCGGCTGGCGAGGGTGAAGCGGAGGTGGAGGCTGGCGAAGGAGGCTCCTCCTGCTCAAGAGGCCCAAAGCGGTTCCCCGTGGGAACCCACTGCTGCTGAGTAGGCACCTGGGGGCCACTCTGAGTGCCAGGCTGTCGCTGTGGCTCCTGGCGTCGACGGCCACGGGCGTGCTGCCACCCCTCCTCCGCTGGAGCCCCAGGCTCGGAGGGTGGCGCTGAATCTGTGCTCTGTGTCGCTGGCTGTGGCTGCGGCCCAGCCTTGGCAGGTTGGGGCTGAGGCTGGGGTGCGGGTCGTGGTCTCCTCCGTGGATAGGCCTTCGCTAGGTGGCCCATTTGTCTGCAAATGAAGCACTGGTTCGGGAGACCCGAGTACTCCACACTCTGTCGAAACCAACCCCCACTCACCCGAGGCAGAAGGATGACCTTCGGGAGCGTGTGGGTATCTCTGACCAAAACTCGAACTGAAGGGATGCCAGCCGCCTTGGCAGCTACTGATGCTGTCGTACGAGGTGTCTCCAGGACCGTCCCGATGGCGGAGCCAATCCTGGAGAGAAGTGGAAGGTACTCCCTCCGTAAACCCGGAAAGCAGACTGAGATGGGGATGTCTGCCTCCTCTACTAGCACATCCGAAGTCGGGTCAAAACCATGTCGCCACTGTCGAAAGTGGGCGCGTGATGCTCGGATGGCCAGTGGACTCATAGCAATGACCTTGGAGGCCATCTCGGAAGTCTCGAACTCAATCTGGTAGTACCCCCGTCCGAGAATCTGGACATCCAAGATCTTGCCCACCTCTGCAAGAAGGCGGACCTGGAGAAGGTCTCGCAGCTCTCCTCTGCTACGTCGAGTGCCGAGAACCTTGCAGATGACCGAAGTCGCCTGCAAGCGCTCTACCTCTGTGGCAAGGCTCGCTTGCTTTGTTGGCGAAAGAGCAAGTCCAATGGTAGGCTCAGCGGGGTCGGGCGAGGGGGCTTCAGGCGAGTCCCTCTGTGGCGAAGCTGGAGCCTCCATCTGTGTCTACTGCTGTGGCGTAAGAAGAGGACGACGGGAGGATGCTGCAGAAGGGCGCGCAAACTGATGTGTGAACAGGCCGAGACGGGGGGGGGGGATAAAGCGGGTTTGGGCTAAGGGATGAGGGCATGAGGCGGCAGCATGGGATGAGGCTGAGGGTGGGTGGCGGCAGCAGGGGGCTGAGGGCGGGCAGAAAGGCTGGAACAGGGCAGCGTAAGGGGGGGGCAACGGGGGCAGAGGGCAGGCGGGAGGGACAGCAGGCGGGGGGCTGAGGGCAGCACGAGGAGGACAGTGGGCAGCACGTGAGGGAGGGAGGGGAGGGGGGCGGGGGGGGGGGAGGCGATGGCGATGGCGATGGCGATGGTGCAGCGGGAGAGTACAGCAGCAACGAGCTCGTCAGTGCTTGCAAGATTATTAAAGCAAAGGTATATTAGCCAAAGTACTCAAGAAAGCAAAAGATAGTCAAGCAAGTGTCCGTTCCGAGCAATTTAGTCAAAGTCAATGATCCGGTTTGGATTAAGGACGGGAAATCAACACAGAAAGACAAACACATGGGATGGATAGCATCACAATGGAGCTTAAAAGAACAGGAGTACTATGGAGGTAGCAGACAGATATGGGTACCAAAACCGCATGTTAGAGCATGAAGTAACTTCAAGTTCTTCCGAAGAAAGAACGCCCATAAGGTATCAAACTTGACAATATCCTAGGATACCTAAGAAGCAGGTATACAACAGAACAAAATTGACAGATGCTAAATTCTACCACGACTTTCAAGAGGATACAGAACAAAGACGGATCTCAAATAATGTTTCTCTTTGACAAGGATTCTACACAGGTTATACAAAGATTTGGCTACTAGTCAACCATAAGCCAATTGCAACTACACCAGACCTGCATGAAGATCTCAAGAACTCAACAAGACCTAGGGCTCAATAAAGTCAACAAAAGAAATACAAAGGTCATCAAGAGATTTGGATTCCTAAGTCTTCCAATGCTCCTAGTCAAAAGACTGATGTCAACAGCCAACAGAGGCCTACAACAACATCAAAGACTCCTATCAACAGGACTAATTGGAGAATCAAACAAATAATGGAGTCTTCACAATCAAAGAAGGATAACCCAACAACGCGAATGCAGATTCAAAGATAATAAAACAGGTATGGCAAAATAAACCTTCAATGCCAACTTGGTCCTTCACTAATCCTCTTTTTGAGGATTCAAGCTTACTTTTACCTGAAGAGATGTTTGTAGTAAGCACAAGAATATAAAGAATCAAGTCGCTAGGGTGCAAAAAACACTCTGTTGCATAGTCAGAGTCGCGGTGCTGAGCCATAAAATGAGCAAAGCATTAGTCCCAAAGCTTCAAGTCATATTAAACTCTGTGCTAAGAGTCGTAGTTATTAGGATTACGCTCAAGCTGGAAGAGTTGAGCATATTCAAGTCATGTCGCTCATGCTGGATGAGATGAGCATAAGAGTTGAAGTCTATTAACTTACAATTGGTGTAGTGTAGTAGGAGTTCAACACTCACGCACAGTGCACAGTCAGATGAGAGCACATATCCTCGTCAATGAAAACCATTCTTAAAGGGGTGCCAGCTTCCAAATCCATGTCATATGCTTTTATAGCTACACCATCTTTCTAAAGAACCCCTCAAAATCTTTCCTGCACAGCATATTCTTTTCCATGCATTTCTGTGTATGCATATATAGGATGTCCCATCATTGGACATATGCATTAGATACTCTTTTTTTCTTCTACCTATGCACCTTGAGTGGACTACAATAGGTAAACCAATGTTCCATCATGCTACTCTTTCATGTTTACTGCCTTTTTAATTCCATATCTATCAGCAAATAATCCCTTGAGTACTTTATTAATATTTCCCATGCTAATAAGTACTTCAATAATGCGCGTATCCCAAAGGCTCTTTTTTCCCACTGGATTTTTTCCCTTTGGTCATCTAGGTATTAGACTCTAATTTAGAACCTCATCATTCTACTTCCCTTGTACATACCTTTCATAAATAAATAGAAGCCTCCTCATTATGATATTACAACGGAAAAATGCAACATCATTCTCTCACATCAGACATATTCGGACCAATGAAGATGCTGCAAAAAATTGAACCTCATCAACAAATTCAACGACAAATGAAGACGATCAGCCCATCAACATCCAATCAAAAACCTTCCCCAGCCTCCACGAACACGTTTCAACAGTGCCCGAGTACGGGCACTAAAATTGAAAGGGGGGAATGTTAATTGAGTCAACGTCAGTTAACAGAAACTACTAAAGGCCCAATTCTTACGGATGCACATCGAGGATTAATACAAAGAAGCAGTAAATATTGCAGTTACACATTTTCCACGTTTTTCCAAAATGGTCATGTATTGTAAATTCCCTATTTATTTCAAGCCATTGTAATATTTTAATGTGTTACGGGCTCAATGGGAGTTCCAAGCTGTAAAGAACACGTCAGTTAGTGTGTCTAGGTAGCAGATTCAGTAAGTGGTGGAACCCTAAAGGCCTTGGGCGCCCGGACATTGCATATTTTTACCCTAGGTATATAAGGTAGTGTGTAAAAGAAATTAGGGTTCTCAAGCTCATTTGTTGAGAGCACTCTTTGGTGAGAGCTCTTGAGGTGTGTGGCTATGGAGTCCTTGATATTCTCCTTGCTCATGTGACTTGGTTAACACTAATCAATCTCTTTCATTATGCCTCTCTCATGCTTCTTATGATTGCCTATAATACTTTGATTAGCTAGATCTTAACTAATTAGTGGTTAATCCCTCTCTAATCTTGTGTGATTGCTCTCTCTTGCTTGTGTGTGCATGTATCTTTAACAAAAATCATGTACATGGAAATAGAGCTCTTTATTGACTTATTGAAAGCTTGCATATGTACAATGGGTATGGTGTTACCCAAATCCTTAGCATCTATGTACATATCTTTTTCCCTGAACCTAAACTAGATTTTCCTTTAAGGGAATTTAACATTGGCAGCCATGCAATCAAACCATGGTGCCCCTAGGATTACATCCTTGTGCTTGAGAGAAGAGATAAAGAAGTCCTCTTTGTCCACATAGCTTTGGACATGGAGCCTCAATGTCCCAATTAAGGGATTGATTGAAGCTTCTTGCCCCTTGAAAGCACCATCGACGGGTAGGACATCTCCCATCTCATAGGCTTGAATGCCTAGCTTGGTGGCCAACTCTATGGATATGAAATTGTGCGTAGAACTAGGGTCAAAGAGAATACTAAATCATAATTTTCTCTTACCTTTCGCCAAGCGTGGCATAGAGGAGATCCTTTGTGGTGAGCTTCCTCTTCTTGGATTTCGACCAAGGTAGCTCTAGGAGGCTTGTTTCATGTAATCTTGTGGGGGCAAGCATGATAAGCATGCCCTTGCTCCCCGCACTTGAAACAGCGCCGGTTATCTTTACAATAATAGTCAAGCTCTTCAGGAGAGAGTTTATTTTTCCTTTATAAACTCCCTTCTCCTTAGCTTTGTTGTTGTTGGCATTGCCTTTAGGAGACTTTTGGACATTGTCCTTCCCCTTAGGCTCATTGTTACGGTCCTTGTTCTCCGTGGGCTTAAGATTTCTCTTAGCCCCTGTTTGGAAATTGATTCGTGAAGCCACCATGGTATGGTGTATGACCACAGATATGGTGTGTGGCCTTTGGGAGTTGACATACTCCGCCATATCTTCAGTTAAGCCCACACAAAATTGTTGTTTTTGCTCTCCAGAATCCACCTTTTTTGAGACAGTGGCTTTGAGATGTAAGTCACAAAACTTGTCTACATATTTGTGAATAGAATCGTAAGGAGAGATCTTCAAGCTTCGCCATTTGGTGAGTACTTTGCCTTTGGTATCGGTAGCCAAAAACTGCTTCATGATGGAAGCTCTTAAAGCTTTCCATGTTTGTGGAACTTCACCTTTTGCCCATAGGCTAGACCACCATTTCCTGGCAGATTTTTGAAAATGCATAGCTACATGGCGTAGCTTAGAAGACTTCGTAAAGCCCTCATCTCCAAACGCCGCATCAAATTGTGGATGAAGGCCAAGACTTTGTCCGTAGCACCAAAGGTGCCATTGTAGGTAAGGAAAGAGATGTTCTTTCCTCTCTCTTTGAACTTCTTGAGCTTGAATGACCTCTTCCACGTGGCATAGGATTTCCTATGGCCTCTTCTTTTGGTGGTTCAAAAGTTGCACCATCGCTTTCTTCAGAAGATGAAGAATTTGAGGAAGATCGAGAAGAGGGTGACCTTCTTCTCGCCTTGGTCCTCCTTGTTTGCACCATCACTTTCTTCATAAGCGGAAGAGGATGAAGAAGATAGAGAAGAGGGTGACCTCTTTCTCACCTTTTTCTTCTCTTGTTTTCTATCATCTCTCTTTGAATTATGGTGTGGAAAAATGTGCGATGGTCTTCTCCATTTAGGAGGTGATGGAGAGTGTTTTTCCCGCCGTCTTCGTGGAGCCATCTCCGCTGAGGTGACAGGAGACTCACTTCTTTCTTGTTCTTTTGGTGGGGGTTTTGAGTTCTCCTTTGGGAAGGAGATGCATCGTCAAGTAGTAGATTTTGAGCCCTTCCATACGGATGCTCTTCTTCTTCTCGAATCAGAGAGAGGCCTCTTTTGGAAGTCTCACAAGGAGGATTCCTAGGTACTCTCTCTTCTTGGTGGGTATCCCATGGGCACGAAACTGCCGTTGCACTTCAATTTGGAGGGATGGATTACCCATGGCTTGTTGAAGCATAGAAACAAGGTAGTTAACAAGCATAGGGGCATCATTAGTAGCCTGCTCATTAGAGAAATCAAAGCTATCAACGTTAATTTCACTCTCTTTACTATTGTCAGTCATTCTAAAAAAATTTAGGTGTACTTTGGCACTTCAAACCCTTGTTACTACTCCTCTTTACCCCTTTAGAAAAGCACTCAATCTCCTCTACCCGTGGCTTGAATATCATTGGTTAAGCCATAGGCAAGCCCCGTAGGACTCCACTATTAAGACCATAGTGAAGGAGTACGAGCGGAAGTGCGACGCGAGAGAGAGTGCGAGAAGAAGAGCACGACGATATGGTGAACTCGCTCTACTGTAATGTGTAGAGCATAGTGAGTTCTTATTAGGTTTTTTCAAAAGAATATGTGTACATACCTGGCAGCCCGCCCACTTACCTGGGCGACCACATTGGACTTTATACCCCAACAACCTCCCACTTAAAGTCCAATGTGGTACTTTAAGTGTGAGAGAAGCTACTATACAAGCTAATATACAAGAGATGTAGAGAAGTGATGTACTACCCTACACCTAACTGCTTGCGAAAATGCACAAAGCTCTCTGAGGGAAGTCCTTTTGTAAGTAGATCAGCAGGATTTTCTGTGGTGTGAACTTTGACAAGCTGAAGTTTCTTATCCTCGAGCATTTCCCTGATGAAATGATACTTCACATCCACATGCTTTGTCTTTGAGTGATAAACTGGATTGCGAGCCAATTGTATAGCACTTTGACTATCACAATATAACACAGGCATCTCTTCTTTGATTCCCAAATCTGTTACTAGTCGATTAAGCCAAATTGATTCTTTGCATGCCTCTGATGCTGCAACATATTCAGCCTCTGTAGTAGACTGAGTAACACAATCTTGTAATCTAGAACGCCATGATACTGCTCCACCAGCCAATGTAAAGACATACCCTGACGTAGACCTTCGGTTGTCTAAGTCACCTGCATAATCTGAGTCTGTAAAACCCTTTGCACTTAGGTCCTGACTCCCATAGCATATACGCATACTCTTTGTAGCTTTCAGGTATCTCAATATTCCTTTCACTGCCTCCCAATGTTTCTTGCCTGGGTTTGACATGTATCGACTTACTACTCCCACTGCAAATGCAATGTCTAGGCAAGTAGCAATCATTGCATACATCAAACTACCCACTGCAGACGCATATGGAATCTTATCCATTTCAGCCTGTTCTTCCTCAGACACAGGACAATCTTGTTTGCTAAGTTTCACATATGGTGGCAATGGAACACTCAATGCCTTTCCCTTCTCCATATTGAAACGTTGCAAAACCTTGTCAATATACTCTGTTTGAGATAACTTAATCAACTTCTTTGATCTGTCTCTCTCAATGCGCATACCAAGTATATGACTTGCCTCACCCATGTCTTTCATGTCAAACGATTTTGCCATTTTTGACTTCAAAGCTGAAATTTCTTCCAAGTGCTTGCCAGCAATCAACATGTCATCCACATACAAAATAAGGATCAGCCAACTACCATCCTTAGCCTTCTTTGTATATAGACAGTGATAGAACTCACTACGTTTGTAGCCTTGAGAAAGCATAAACTTGTGGAATTTATGGTACCATGCCCTCGGTGATTGTTTTAAGCCATAAAGACTCTTTAACAACTGGCATACCCAATCTTCCTTGCCTTTCTCAACAAACCCTTCTGGCTGCTGCATGTAAATTTCCACATCTAAATCACCATGCAAGAACGTTGTCTTGACATCCATTTGGTGCAACACCAAATCTAATATGGCAACCAATGCAAGAAAGCATCTCAATGTAGTCATCTTGACCACCGGAGATAAGACTTCATCAAAGTCAATGCCTTGTTCTTGCTTAAAGCCCTTGGCAACAAGCCTTGCTTTGTACTTTGGCTGACTATCATGAGCGGTGATCTTATACCTGTAAACCCATTTACAAGGTAGAGCCTTTTTGCTCTGTGGTAATTTAACTAGCTTCCATGTCTTGTTTTTATGCAGAGCTGTCATCTCTGACTGCATGGCCAATTGCCGATTCCCGGAGTCCTTCATTTGCACTGCTTCCTTGTAACATGAAGGCTCATTACAATCAGTCAACACGACATAGTTCATAGATGGAACAAACCTATCAGGAGGTCGCGTGACACGTCCAGATCTACGCACAATAAGTGGCTCAGGCCCAGCCACAACCTGTGGTTCCACTCTATCCTGTCCTTGCTCCTCTTGAGCCATGACATTTTATCTTGCACGTGCAGGTCCATCTTCTTGGAAGACAACTCTTCTAATCTCCTCAACCCTCTCTGGTTTAGAATGATATTTGGATTCATTAAAGTGAACATCATTGCTGCGGACAACATTTCTGGATTCGGGATCCCAAAGTCTATACCCCATCTCACCAGAATTACCATAGCCTAGAAAGATGCACTTTCTACTCTTTGGCTCAAATTCCTTTGGAACGTGAGTATATGCCTCACAGCCAAAGACTATGAGATGCTTGTATGAGGGCATTTTGCCTGACCATACCATCTCTGGCACTGAATCCTTCTGCAAAACCTTGCTAGGAGATCTATTTACAAGATGAACAGTTGTTGATACAGCTTCAGCCCAAAACCCATTTGGCAGCTGTGCATTAGACAACATACTTCTAACCTTCTCTTGTATGGTCCTATTCATCCTCTCAGCAACACCATTTTGAGGAGGATTGTAAGGAGCAATAAGTTCACGTTTTATACCTTTTGACTCACAAAAGTCCTGAAAGGCCTTTGAAACATACTCTCCACCATTGTCAGTGCGTAAGCATTTAAGCTTCTTGCCACTCTGATTCTCCACAAGTGTCACAAACGTTTTGAAAACACTAAACGCTTTATCCTTGTTCTTGAGAAAGTAAACCCATACTTTCCTCGAGTAATCATCTATAAATGTCATAAAGTAAGAAGCTCCCCCTAGAGATAGGTTAGGCATAGGTCCACACAAATCACTATGAACAAGTGCCAACTGTGTATCTCTTCTACTGCTTCTATGCTTATGTGGCTACTGTGTTTGCTTACCATACAGACAATGTTCACAGAATTCAAAATCATTAAATGAAAAGCCAGGCAAATAACCAGAACGAGACAAGATTTCCATTCCCTTCTTGGACATATGTCCTAACCGGCTATGCCACAAAGAAACGTTCGGCTGCTCGGTTACATTGATTACATTTTTAGAGACATTTGATACATAAATCATGTAAAGTCCTCCAGACTTTACTCCATGTGCTACTGTCATAGAACCCTTGGATATCTTCCACATGTTCTGTCCAAAAGTGGTGACGTAGCCAGCATCATCAAGTAAAATTGTGCTGATCAAGCTCTTTGTAATTTCGGGAACATGTCTCACATTCTTTAGCGTGAAAGAAGAGCCATTCTGAAACTTCAATTGAACATCTCCAACACCTAAGATCTCACATGTCTGCCCATTGCCTAGCCGAACATGATCTTTAGTGGTCACATAAGAGGTAAACCACTCCTTGTTTGGAGACACATGAAGTGATGCCCCTGAGTCTATAATCCAGTCACTCAGTGCATTTCCATCAGATGCTGTAACAAGAGATGAGTCCATTGTATTCTTCAAGAAGTAGATGTCTCCTGACACTAGACTGTCATCCTCTGCAACAATGTTTGTCACATTTATTTCTTGAATCTTCACTGAGGACTTGCTCTTCTCACCATGGTCTGCAGCTTTCTCTTTGCCTTTTTCTGATTTCCATTCTCTGCAGTCTCTTTTCATGTGACCCTTATTGCCACAATGGTAGCATTCTATGTCACTCTTGGCTTTAGCACTGCGGGACTTGCTACGAGACTGCTTCCTCTTTCCACCTTTGTACTTTTCTTTGGTCCTTCCCCTGACAACTAAGGCTGTTCCTTTGCCTTTTTCCATTGTCTTTCTATTGGTTTCTTCAGTAAGCAGACTTCCTTCTACACCTGCTATGTTCAAACCATCTGGAGGTGCAGAATTACTCAAAGTTGTGCGAAAAGTGTCCCAACTTTCTGGCAATGTGATCAACAGGAACATAGCTCTAACAGGTTCATCAAACTTGACACCTTGTGCTGACAACTGACTGCAGATTGTGTTGAATTCATTCAGATGATTGGACATAGGTGTCCCTTCTTTTATCTTCAAGTCAACAAGCTTCTTAAGCCAGTATACCTGTGAAGCTGCACTCTGCTTCTCATAAAGATCACTCAGCTTTAACCATGCTTGATAAGCCGACATCTCGTCTGCTACATTGAAGTAAACGCTTTCTGCCAAAGTCATCATAATGGTAGAAAGTGCCAATTCATCCATTTCGCTCCATTCATCTTCGTCCATATCTTCTGGTTTTATCCCCTTGAGCTTTATAGGTTTTATATGCTTCTTTTGTACCAACACGTGCCAAATCTGCTTCTTCCACAATGGGAAATTGGTTCCATCCAACTTCTTGATATTGTAAAGAGCAATGTCCTGTGATCCAGCCATAGCTACGCTTCACAGTAGTTTACTTTCCTGGGAAAAATTCGGCAGAGTTTCCCCTGTAAACTGACCTCTGAACCAATATCAACCTGTCAAATGAACCAAGAAAGCTTCAGATTCTGCAGAAATTTTGGCAGAGTCTCCTTTGTAAAATGGCTCTGGTGTACTAAAAACAGACCAAAAAACAGCTCAAAAAACATTGTCTCTCTGACACTGTAAGCTGCGGGTAAACCTATCCTACACCTGTACTGTCTCTCACTGTCCTGTAAGCATAGACTGTGACAATGCGTCAACGGTAGTAAAGCAAAGATGCAATCCCAACTGTCTAACTCACAGTCAATACATCCTAGCTGCCTATCTAAGGGTGCTCGAGGGATCGCTCCAAGACCTGTATCACCGAAAGGATCTCAACATTCGAGAATCCCCCAGCTCAATATAACCTCACTCGACCCTCAACAAAGGCTGCAATAAATCTGACAGTACATAGACTTCCCACAAAGTCATACATCCACAAATTTCCCACTGTATGCTGTAACCGCTGCGGCGGTTGTTTGCTGCGTGACTCACAGCCAGCAAACCCTCAACATACATACATCATCTCTGACAATACACCATGTGGAAGTACCTGCAATTTCAAGATGAAATTTGGAATATCAAGCAGCAAACACAAGCTACCTGATGAACTAGTGGATGTCGCCTATAGTCTGTGTGTAGATGCGCCAGTGTCGTATGTGACACGCCTCCAAGAACTGTGAGCCGTCCTTCGATGTGTAGACAGCCACAAATCAACACTCTGGGAGTGTCAATATCCTCAGCACCTGCAGTCGTAGGCCGAAAACCCCAAATTTGCAGAGTCGGATCTGCACCCATCGAGACCACATAGTCGAAAATGGCTGCGCAGACCTTTGTCGAATCCGAACGGTGGCCGAGATGACCTCAGAATGAAATTCTGAGAACATCGAGGCCTTCGGGATCGCCCATAGGATTTGGGGCCGTGTCTTCGCCTATCGAATTTCACTTTAATCTGAGCTGGTGACTCTAGCCTCCTGTAGTGCTGCCCCGAGCGTCGATCTGAGCTCTGATACCAGTTGAAGGAGTACGAGCGGAAGTGCGACGCGAGAGAGAGTGCGAGAAGAAGAGCACGACGATATGGTGAACTCGCTCTACTATAATGTGTAGAGCATAGTGAGTTCTTATTAGGTTTTTACAAAAGAATATGTGTACATAACTGGCGGCCCGCCCACTTACCTGGGCGACCACATTGGGCTTTATACCCCAGCACATAGCTCTCGACGGTGATGCCCCGTTATATGCACGAAGCAGGCTCATTGCAAGGCTGAAAAATCCTTATTCTACTTACTCAATTGCAATTAATAATACCAAACATTTATAATTAGCTTGAGGACCTCCCTTCTTGAGCAAGAAAAGATAAACCTTGTGCTCGGATACCAATGTTCCCTTTAATGGCCTAGAACTTGTGTGTAGAAAAAACATAGTGAGAATTTCATTAGAATAGATTCCTAATGAGCATAGCAAGAGTGCTTGGATGGAGAGAGCAACAAAAGGCATAACACCTAGTTAGATAGGCATGAACAATACAACCAGATTTACATGGATCTGGTCCCCCCTCCAAAAGGCTTTGTATTATATATTTCCCGCATCAAGGGAGACATTTTACAATACAATACTTTGTGTTACTTCAATAATATGTTGTTGCAATGAAGATGGAAGCTTCATGAACCATGCACACACTTATAAAACACAACATCAATTTCCTCACGGTCTTAGACCCAAGACCTCACACAGCTTCGAAGATGGTGAGAGCTAGCGGGGTATGCAAGTAGATTGTGAGGAAGAAGGAGTATTCTTATGAGAAATAAGTATATCTCCTTACATAATCAGTCATAAAAGCTTAGCATAGCTTGGTAATTAGCATGGTAGAGGAGATGAGAATGCATTGAAGCTTGGCTCTTGGTTGGATTTGCATCACAAAGCCAAGAGTTGTTGGTGTACGCCTCCCTTCTGACAAGCTTGGAGTAGATGATGAGCTTTCCATTAAAGCTTGAGAAGGAGAGAGAGAGAGAGAGTCTTCTTGATTCACACATGAGATTGTGTGAGTGTGTGTGGAATAATTCCCTCACAAATCAGCCCCCTCTCTCATCTTGGTCGACACCTCTTGCTAATTCCTCTTGTTGGCTTCCCATTGGACCTCTCCAAACTTAGCCAATAGGGATTAAGTGGTCAAATGAAGAGCCTTGTGACATGTGTCCCTCTTTCCCCTTTAGTGAGAGCTTAATTAATTATATTAATTCTATTAAATCCCCATTGGACCTTTTCTCCTTCTCGACAATAGGAATTAAGCAAACCATTGGGCTGCTTAATTCCTATTGGACCCCTTGGCATGCTGTCCAATAATCATCCAGGAGACTTACTTTTCATTGGTTCTTTTTATAAAGTGTTTATAAATTAATTAGACTAAATTCATTCTAGCCTAATTCTCATTGTTCCATGTCATGCCAAGGGCAATGCCCGGTTGTCAAGGACGAGGCCCAAGGGGCCAGCTGCAAGTGTGGATAGGGAATGAGGCCCAAGGGGCTATTCAATGGGAGGTTGGGAGGCTCATTCTCAAGGCAGTCCCACCAAGGGCCTTTCACTGGTATCAGAGCTTCAATCTATTTTGGGGCACAGTGGGTCGTGGACCTCCACTTTTAGCATGACATTTTTAGCATGGTCATGCAACACAAGGATGATTTCTGCCAAGGAGTTGAAGGCGGGCATGGACGCTTAGGCGGGGTCTAAGAGGAAGCAAGGCAAAAACCCGTGTGCAGGGGGGCTTGGGAAGGGGAAGCTCTCCGGCTTGAGGTACATGACAGATGTCTCGCAGGTGGGCTCAATAGGAGCGCAACGGCAGTGTTGGAACTTCTCGACTCAGGCGTGGAACCTGGTTTGCATCACCCCACTCGGCCTCTCTTTGTCTTTCCTTGTGCGCTACCTACACGGCTGCCATGGCTTGATGAAAAGTTTTTTGTTCACATTGAAACGCCTAAGGCCCTTGGCCTTAGGACTTAATTCATTAAGGGAAAGTGCCCATAGGTCTTTGGACAGCCTTCACTCAACGGAGCATATTCGGGGAGTTTGGCAAGGTGCCGCAAGCAAGCAAAAAGTGCCCACAGGTCTTTGGACCAGCCTCCTTGAAGGCTTTGGTTTGGGGAGGTTTTGGCAAGGTACCGCAAGCCACCTCTTGGAAATTATTGAGCACATCGTCAACAAGCCAGTTTTTCACAATGGCCAGAAGTTAGCTTCTCCTTTCGAAGTTAGCTACTTGAAAAGGTACGATGGGCATCTTGTCGGAGCATATGCTGATTGTAACGGCTTGCTAATTGGACAACCACGGATCCAAGAACGTCTTGGGATTTGGGTTGAATTCTTTCTCAGTCGACCACGACTTAATTTTGAAGGCAATATTATATCTTTTAAGATTACGGATCTAATTAGCATGGCTAATTATTGAAGACGACGATACATCGTATGGCTACGATATTTTTGAGGTCCAGGTGTTCTTCTCTTTCTTTGCTAGCACCACAGTAAGCAAAAATGGATCCCACGTTTGATGTTTTGGATATAGAAATTTTTGAGAATCATCTTTTTGATTTCAAACTTCCTTGAACCGCATCTACTCCTCCTCCTCAAAGTGTGCTGGACATTTTCAAGGATACTGGCAATCTCATCAATGACAAAGAGTACGTTACACGACGTGAATTTCAACTATTTGAAGAACGGTTTCGCAAATTGGCGGTTCGTATCCAATTGCTTGCTACACAGGTGGATCACCTTACGGAGCTGGTCATCTCGTGCATCCCATAGGCTACCGTGTCTACACATGTGCCAGTCTCCGACCAAGGTGGAAAGAAGGAGATTGTCCACATTAGACAAAGTGCAGAAGTTATGTTTCAATTGCATGGGACAGCATCAATTGAAACATTGTCCCCAGGTACTGGATTCTTAGGTCTTTTGATGGATTTTGTGGCTACATAGTCAATCAATTTCTTGCATGCTCTTTAGAGGTTATCTTCCCTTCAGATAATTTTTTTTCATTAATTAAATATGATACAATATCTGGCTTAGTATAGCATATTCGGTTTCCATGAGTGACAAATTTCATACTGAGACTTCCCATGTTTGGCATCTGCTTACGAGCATACCAATTTGGAAGGTATTTGACACTATGCTTGCATACTATTATATACCATATGGGCCTGCATGCCATATGCGAGTGTATATGATACCCGTGACGGAAACCGGGTTAGACTATGTTAAGATTTGCTTGATTTTTCATGCTTATGCATTCCCATTGCAAAGGATTGTCAGTTCTGCCAAGCAAAGAGCTTTTCCAGTTACACGTGAAGCACGGCTTCTAAATTGTGCTAAGATACTGCCTTTTGACTGACCGTCACGGTAATTGGCACACACGTTTGGGGCACTGTCAAACATTGGGATATCATCTTACAAGCATTCCTACCAATATCAACTATGCAAGGCACTTATGATTTTGGCAATGATGTTGGTTAGTATGTTTGAACCCGTCTCACTGTAGCCAAGGGCTTCCAATTTTTCATACACGGCATGTTACCCTATGGATTCCATTATAACACCGGAAACTCTCTCAAGGACCAAATAAGTTTTGGATTGTTTCACATGATTTTTGGCTGCTTTCACCGCACAACACCACTACCACGAACCTACAACTAGGAATTAATTCACAGGCAACATGCCATATTCAAGTCATCCTGGTGCAAACACGACCCCTGCAAGGTAGGCGGGTCAAGATGTGTTTTGTGTTTTTTTGCTACCTCTCTCGATGAGAGAGTCATACCAGAACACTGTGGCATACTTATAGGATAAAGCCAGGCATATGATGCATAAGAGCACACAGATTGGGTACACACTCTCGAAACCTAAGGAAAGTTCATCAGCCCAACAATCTCTCCTTCCCTCTCTTTCTTATTTCTCTCAGAGAATAATGAAAACTTTCTAAGCAAATTTTGATATATGTTTTTCTCGTGCGTCAGCCTGAGCCAAGGTGCTCTAACTCTCAGCTAGAACGTGGCCAAGATGCCATCCAATTCATATGCTTCGATTCGTCAATTGCAAACTAATTTTTTATAGGCATAAGTGCTATGAGCCACAATGGCTACGAGCCAGTATCAGTAAACCCCCAGCTGTTAGCATTCCTTGGGTGATTGTTTGTTGGACAGGAGCGATTCACACACCCATGAAGTGCATGCAAACACTACCTAGATCAACATAATGTCAATCGAGGACACAGATGACATGATAGGCACACGGAGGAAATCTCTTAAGCTTGTCAGGCTGAGACCATCCTACACATACAACACTCCGGAAGGCCAACTAAACCACAATCAAGAACCTTATTGCTCTCAACTACACCACCTGGCCTCATACACACATACAGAAGGTAACTCACCTAATCATGCCAGATTCGTACGAAACTTAAGGAACACCATCCCCTCACTAGGATACACCTGTCCCTAAGCTTCTACACTCAAAACCCTCACTCAAAACCCATCTGCGGAAAACGCGTAGGATGACAGAGCTGAATTTTGAAAGTGCCCAAAACTAAGATTTATGAGTACCTATGCGTAGCTTAGGTCGCCACGATTCTATTGACTGCTAGCACGCAGAAAATAGACATCGTTTGATACACTTACGGCCACACATTGCTCTTAGATGCATCGGCGTGTGCGCTTCGTCTCGCGTGGAATGCTTGGCGTTGTCGCGTAGCTCTCCTTGAGCCTACAACAATGGTGCAGTCGGATCTCCAATGTGTTGAGCGAGCCGGGCGTAGCGAGAGGATAAAGCTCATGCTCACTCTCTTTCTCTCTCACACACAGTAGACAGCAGCGCTAAGTTTTGATTATGATAAAAGTCTTCCTTACAAAATGACCTAGGTACCTTATATACTAAGGCTACCTTAGGTTTAACCAAAAATGGGGTTGAAAGGGTCAAATGGCTTTGTATTTACAGTCTGGAAGTGCCATTGCACCCCGGCTTCTGAAACTAGAATAACTACTCATTACAAATGACGTTTATAGCCATAATTCGCAGCATTTCATAACTCGCAAAAGATAAGACTTTGGTACGAAACTTGAGTTATGTTGTGTTGTTGACCCAGCGGTTAACACTCCCCCCTTCCGCGTTCATGTCGTCCCCGACATGACCTGATTGTCGATGGCGATGTAGTCTTTGCTGTCGTTTTGTTGTTGGAAAGAAAGTATAGGCTATAGCCTTTGCAGAAGCTTTTCTTGTTCGTCCAATCCAATGTACACAGTCTTCACATGATTCAGGAAAATCATAATTGATGACGAAATTTATGTCTTTCACATCCACCCTTCGAGCTGCAGCATCTGTTTCTGTCATTATAGGTCTACTGCCAGTGACGGGAGCAAAGCGAACCCCGAACCCCGACGGACTCTAAAACACCGGGGACCGAATGGCGCGCCTCGAGCCTCACATGGTAAAGCGAACAGGGGGCACCACCTAGCTTCAGCGGCTAGGACGCAAACAACACACCACCATAACAAGGTTTTCATCCAAGAGACATGGATGCTTGGGAGCAATGATGAAGAGGAAAGGGAATGAGATCAAGTGAGAGAGAGAGAGAGAGAGAGAGAGAGAGTGAGGGAGGGGGTATAGCAGCTTAGTACTTAGGCACCACAAAAGGATGGCGAATCCGCACACCCTTCACACATACACAAGCTCACTCCAAACACAAGACTAGGTGGCAATTCCGCACACCTCACATGGGCAAAACATTGCAAGAAAACATACTCACAAAACCTCAAGCTTTATTTAGAGAATAAGGCGATGAAATGGGGAGCATAGGGTAGGGGAATGAGAAGGGAGAGCGTGGTAGAGCACATGGCGGATAGGTGGGAGTTGATAGCGAAGACTCGCACGAGGGTTACGGCCATCATCCTTCATTTAGTTTCCCTTCATCTTCAATAGCCCAAGGGTGTAGAGGTCATGCTCAAGACGAGCATGGTGATTGTGGTGATGGTGATGGTGTGGGTGTGTGTGTGTGCACTAGGCACACACAGTGCATAGTGTACTCTTTGGTGATGGTGTGTGTGTATTTAGTGTGATGGTGACCCCTCTTTATATAGGGGAGGAGGGGGGAGGAATTCTAGAATTTAGAAATGAAGAAATCATTATCTACATAGGCCATGTGACTGTGGGCCCCACTTGTCTGGCTGTGTGTATATGTGCCAGAACAGCAGTCTCATGAGAGAGAGACTAAGAGAGAGAGATGGGTTGATGAAAAAAAGTGAGAGGTGACATGGAGAATAAAGTAATTACAAGAGGGAAGAGAGGGGAGTGTGTTCAGAGGTGAATCTGTGTGCAGATGTGTGTGAACACAAGAAAAATCAGGTAACCACCGGGTGGGGATGGGTCTGTGGGCACCTTTTTCAGTGAAACTGAGTGTGGGTGAGTGTGGGGGAGGTTATTTAGCTACAAGACAAGATACATGGCGCCCTTTAGAGAGAGAGGGGGGTATTTGGGTCATGGGATATGATAGGAGAGAGAAAGAGGGGGTGGGGTATACTATTTTGGAAGATAGGGTAAGTTGCATGTGAGTTGGTGCATTATTGGTGAGTTATAATGCATTATTGGTGAGAGGTGGGGTAGCTTGAGGGGAGAGAGAAAGGAGAAAGGACAAGGGGAAGAGAGAGGGGGTTGACCTTTTGAGTGGAGGAGAGGAAAAGGCACACACGGCGGGGCAACAGTGAAGAAAAAGGAGGCAAGGTGGAGATGGGCTGCCCCGCAGGCATGAGGTGGCCAATTTTACCTTTCTCATATTTTTACATAGTCATACTTTATTTTTTCTTACTTTTTCCAATGCTTTTTATCACTCCCTCCCTAAGAGGAGGTTTTCATGGGGTGGGGACGAGAGAAGAGGGGTATGGGAGCGTGGCTTGTGAAAAGCCCCCATCATTAGCCCTCCCCTTTTGGCTAGAGGCATTCATGCCTCTAGCTCATCTGTTTCTTCTTCCGCTTAGCTGTAGGATCCGATATCGAGTTGCCTTCTGAACTATCCATTCCATTTCTCCATTGGTGAGATTTCTAGGATATTCGTTGATCAGTAACAGGTCCGGGTGATAGCTTGTTTCTTGGAATAGTGTCGGTTGATTAAAGGGGAAGCCCATGGCTTCCAGAACTTTGTGCCAGTGTCCTCCTGGATCCCAAGTGAAAAATAGGATCATTGTCTGCAGTGTCCGAACAATAAAATTTTCATGCCAAATTGGACCAAATTTGTAACCACCAGTAGCGAGAGGGGAAATGAGCATCTTGGCTCCTGCAAAGACAGAACTGAAAATTATGATTCCCAAGAGTGTACCAAGAATCCACCATATATGGCCGCCTTGTTGGTGTGCTCAGCTCAAGTTGTCTTCAGAGTCCTGCTTACTGCCATTAGAAAAAACTGCAAGCATATCATGCTTCTTTTGGGTGTGCTCAAACATGTCAGCTTCCTTTACTGATGCTAATAGCAAGCCACCTACCTTGCGGCTTAAATACAAGGGTAAACCACTTACCTTTCTCCAAAGAGAGGATGCACTCTTTGTAAAAAATTGTACCAAATTGGGAATGAGGTCTTCATTCTTGAATTCTATCAGCCTTTTGTCTATCCATGGCTCCCTTGCTCTTATTTCCATGCTGATCTTCTCTCTATATGTTATAGCGGCTAGCCATAGCCATAGGTCTAATGCATCCCATGCAAACACAATGCTGTGTTGTGGAGGAGTTTGGAACATCCTTAAAAGGTTGGCAACATATTGATCATCAAACTTACTATGAACATCCTCACATAAACTGGAGGCATTACCCATCTCCAAGTTTATAACACCCTTCAGTAGACTAGAGGCATTACCCATCTCCAAGTCTATAACACTACACAATAAAATCTTGCTCGGCTGCCAAGCCTCTGGAGAAATATCCAACTCCAAACCTTCAATCATACTTACCTCTTCGTTATGGTCCTCATGTGAAACTGCCTTGATGCAAGATTCCTTAAGCTTACTACACTGTCCTGGGTCCATGCTGATGCACAGGCTTCCGTTTTCAAAGCCCTCCCCTTTGCTTGATATGTTGTCCATCTTCTGCAAAGCCTTGCTAACAGGCTGGTTTTCCTCTTCTCTTGTATCTTTCATGACCTTTGCATTCCTCTTACTCTGCCGAGGCCTAATCAACACTTTACACCTTCTTATCCTTACTGCCCAATGATGTCGATTGATCGCTTTGGCGCCTATTTCATCCAAGGCTAAAGATGTACTCACATTTGTAACACAATTTTCTTGACTTACCTCCCCCACCTGGGTAGCATCTTTTGATTCTTTAACCTCTTGTTCTACTGCTTCAGTTCTTTGAATAGTCTTCTTACTTAATCCTTCTTCTGTTACACTCATCTTGACCTCTTCTGCAAGACCAATGATATTTGGTGTGCGGGTACCAATTGGTGGTGGACGTAGGATGATTGTAAGTGGTGATTGTGGTGGTGGTTGCATTGGTGACTGGCGTCGAATTGGTGTGGCCAGCTGTGGTTGCACCGCTAGTGGTGTGATTTGAACAGGTGGGATTGGTTGCCTGAGTGGCGGAGGTCTTGCTCTTGGTGGAGAGATCTGATTTTGTCTCCCCCCTCTATTGAAATTCTGCCTCCTCGGGTGTGGGCAGTAGTACATTTCATGGCCATCTTCCCCGTAGTTGTAACAGTGGTACTCTGGGTTCTGCCTTCGTTGTCCTCTTCCTTGTTCTGGGTTCCTGCCAAGTGTATGCCCTTGCTGCACCATATGCACAGATAAACTCTCCAGCTGGGTGGTGATACGACTAAGAAGGTCTTGCTCTTCTGATGCCTCCTGCGGTTGGACTCTATGATTGGCTGTTGCAGTCACTAGGGTTGGTTGTATCGAGCTTGTTTCCTCTGACTCGTTTACTCTTGCTTGCATGCGTAGCTTCTTGTCTTTAAGGCGGGCTACTTCGACTGCCAACTCATATGTTGCAGGAAGCCTTCCCTTCACCTTCTCTCTAAGCGGCGACCATAGACCAGCAATGAAACGGTCCTTCTTTAGGAAATTAGGCGCTCCTTCACCTTCCTCCAGCGAGGCAACCCATCTCTTCCATAAGTCCACAAATTTGGACTCGTAGGTGGCATACTCCAGCAAGCCTCCCTGCTTTAATTATGTCAGTAACTGCCATAGCCTCTCCGAGGTTGTGCCTCCACCAAACCTCTTTACAAAAGTAGCCATTAACACATCCCATGCATTCTTGGTGGCATGGGGCAATGCATTATACCAAGACTTGGCCTCTACTTTCATCAGTAGAGGAAAAATTCTAAGTCGTGAAGCATCGTCATCTTTGTTGGAGACGATACAAGCAATGTCAAAATCATCCAAAAAGTCGGTGGTGAGATCCTCTCCCTTCTTTCCACTGAACGTGGGGAAAGAAACACTTGCCATGGTAGTGACTCAGGAAATTACAAACCTCTTTTTTTTTTTTTTTACATTACATTACATTAACAGTAGCGGCTCATAGCAGCTTTTTACAGGGGTGGGTGGATAGGTTAAAACAAGATAAAGATAGAAACATTAAAGGAATGATGGTAATCTAATATGGGGAGAATGATAGGGTTCGGGGAATTGAGGATTTCTCCTAGTACCACCGCACCGAATAGGTGTACGATCTTCTGTCGGTTGAAGACTTTCCTATCTACATAGATATTCACATGCATATGCTGCAAGAATCTGAACGGGAATGCCGTTGGCCCATTTTCCATCATGCACAGAGGATGAAATACTTACTTATACTCTTACCGTGCCAGTGTTGATGAGTCGGCACATCCACAAGAGGTCGTCGCCTTTCATGGGCTCTACCTTTCCTTCGTTGCTCAGCACGTACGGGGTGATGGCGATGCGTCTAACCACTCCCAGCCTCTTGGCTAACAGCAATTGCAGGTAATTTCCGTAGTCGGCGTGTTGCATGAATTCTACTCCATTCAGTTGCAACTCGTCCCCAGCCTACTGGGTTTCTCCCGTGGTAGAGAGCTTCTTCAGGATAAGTTGTACAGGGAGAGGAGGAAGATCCTCCACTCTCTTTCTAAAACAACGAGAGCAGTAGCCAAACCACTCTTCTCTAGGACATGGGAATATTCTTACCACTTATTCTTCCGGATTGTTGAAGTGGATTGGTAGCACTCGCATGCGTCTTGGAAATTGGTAGGCGACCTTTCACCACTTAGCTTCGAATGACTTCCTCTTTGGCAAACTGGGTACAACCCGGCTTTCTGAGCTTGAATCACTTGCTTGGCCAGATGCTTCTCCCTTCGGGGTCATGTGTTTCCAGACTGGCTTATCTTCTCCTTGCCTTTGGCTCGAGCAGCCCCTTTAGGCCACTTTGGAGTTATAAATTTGACTGTAGTTTCTTTAGGGAAAAGAGGTCTCACCGTTTGCTTCCCTTCCTTGATGTGAATGACTTCTTTGCGATGAATGTCGATGTAGATGACTTCAGCCCTTTCGCTGCCTTCATTGCTGGCACTCATTGACAGTGTGCCTTGGTTGACAACAGTGATGGCACTTCACCGACCTCCCACCTGATGCTCTCAATTTATAGTTAGAACGAGCGACACAAGATGGAGAATTTAACTCTTGAATGTTGACGACACTGCAGCCTGGCAGTAGCACCTCAATGAAGGCGGCTAGTGCCTCCTTCGTCTCTACTTCTTCCGTCCTCCAGTTAAAAAATTCCTTCAGCCATTCGTCCATGATTGATAGTGGGCGTCACTTTCAGCATTGTAAACTGAAGGGTCTTAGAAAGCCCTCCTCAGTGGGGGCACCAAATGACGGGAGCAAAGCGAACCCCGAACCTTGACGGCCTCTAAAACATCGGGGACCGAATGGCGCGCCTCGAGCCTCTCATGGTAAAGCGAACAAGGGGCACCACCTAGCTTCAGCGGCTAGGACGCAAACAACACACCACCATAACAAAGTTTTCATCCAAGAGAGATGGATTCTTGGGAGCAATGATGAAGAGGAAAGGGAATGAGATCAAGTGAGAGAGAGAGAGAGAGAGAGAGAGAGAGAGAGTATAGCAGCTTAGTACTTAGGCACCACAAAAGGATGGCAAATCCGCACACCCTTCACACATACACAAGCTCACTCCAAACACAAGACTAGGTGGCGATTCCGCAAACCTCACATGGGCAAAACATTGCAAGAAAACATACTCACAAAACCTCAAGCTTTATTTAGAGAATAAGGCGATGAAATGGGGAGCATAGGGTAGGGGAATGAGAAGGGAGAGCGTGGTAGAGCACATGGCGGATAGGTGGGAGTTGATGGCGAAGACTCGCACGAGGGTTACGGCCATCATCCTTCATTTAGTTTCCCTTCATCTTCAATAGCCCAAGGGTGTAGAGGTCATGCTCAAGACGAGCATGGTGATTGTGGTGATGGTGATGGTGTGGGTGTGTGTGTGTGCACTAGGCACACACAGTGCATAGTGTACTCTTTGGTGATGGTGTGTGTGTATTTAGTGTGATGGTGACCCCTCTTTATATAGGGGAGGAGGGGGGAGGAATTCTAGAATTTAGAAATGAAGAAATCATTATCTACATAGGCCATGTGACTGTGGGCCCCACTTGTCTGGCTGTGTGTATATGTGCCAGAACAGCAGTCTCATGAGAGAGAGACTAAGAGAGAGAGATGGGTTGATGAAAAAAAGTGAGAGGTGACATGGAGAATAAAGTAATTACAAGAGGGGAGAGAGGGGAGTGTGTTCAGAGGTGAATCTGTGTGCAGATGTGTGTGAACACAAGAAAAATCAGGTAACCACCGGGTGGGGATGGGTCTGTGGGCACCTTTTTCAGTGAAACTGAGTGTGTGTGAGTGTGGGGGAGGTTATTTAGCTACAAGACAAGAGACATGGCGCCCTTTAGAGAGAGAGGGGGGTATTTGGGTCATGGGATATGATAGGAGAGAGAAAGAGGGGGTGGGGTATACTATTTTGGAAGATAGGGTAAGTTGCATGTGAGTTGGTGCATTATTGGTGAGTTATAATGCATTATTGGTGAGAGGTGGGGTAGCTTGAGGGGAGAGAGAAAGGAGAAAGGACAAGGGGAAGAGAGAGGGGGTTGACCTTTTGAGTGGAGGAGAGGAAAAGGGACACACGGCGGGGCAAGAGTGAAGAAAAAGGAGGCAAGGTGGGGATGGGCTGCCACGCAGGCATGAGGTGGCCAATTTTACCTTTCTCATATATTTACATAGTCATACTTTATTTTTTTCTTACTTTTTCCAATGCTTTTTATCACTCCCTCCCTAAGAGGGGGTTTTCATGGGGTGGGGACGAGAGAAGAGGGGTATGGGAGCTTGGCTTGTGAAAAGCCCCCATCACCAGATCTAAATTCAAAAAGAACCCAATGTCGTTGAGGTTTGACTCTTATCATCATGGATAGAGAAAGCTCCATCCATCATTTGCTCTAGCAAATCTGTGAATTCGGAGTATTTGTGATTCTCAGTAACAACTTCTGCAATCTGTAGAATTGAGTGATTGGCTTTCTGATCTTGTGAGTCAATGACAACTTTGTAAGGATTTTGTAGAAATTGTATGGCTAAACCCTTAACTTCTTTAGGCCAAGTTGCACTCCAATGCAAAGTCTGTCTGTCAGGCCAAATCCAGGACTTAATTATTCTAATTTGAGGTTCAAAACCCTGCCGAGCATTCGATCCGCATTATCAAGGACAAGCTTTTGAGATCCTTTGATTACCCTTATGTCTGCTCTTTGTCATTGAGGACTTCTTTGTTCTTGAGTTATGTTGTGTTGTTGACCCAACGCTCAACACTTTGCTATTGTTTTGGCTTCATCTGTTTCACTGCTTGTAACTTTGTCGAACCACAACAAGAACTATGATCCATTAGAGCGGAAGTCTATCATCGTAACCATTCATCTTTTGAGATCCTCTGATTACTTTTATGTCTACTCTTCTTCATTGGGGACTTCTTTGTTCCTGTGCAATCATGTTGTTAGTGTTGTCTGCAGTTTTGTCATTGTAGGCCATTCTTCGACTCGCCATTGAGGAGAAGTATAATATGATCTGAAATTGGTGCTCCAATTCATTTGTCAATTGATTTGAGTAGCATTTCCTTATTGTTGATGTAGAAGGAATATGTACAAGAGGATGGTGATAGGTGTCTTTAGATTAGGGTCTAAAACATGGATGACCAAAGGGAAAAAACCCGGTGGGAAAAAAAATGCCTTTGGTATACGCTCTTATTGGAGTTGAGCAGTTGAACGTGAAGTACATGTTCATGAAAGGTGAGTGCTTGGGTGAAACACGGAAAGAGTGCCTGATGCAAGTGCCAATTATGGGACACTCTATATGCATATGAGAAATTTGTCAACAAAAGCATGCAATGTAAAAGAAGGAGATGATGGGTGTTTCAAGGAATAAATGTAGCACATGTGACATCAAAAGATGTCTCAATAGCTTCCACCTTTCCAAGAAGGGTTTTCGATGTAGAAGTTTCTCCACTCGTATCTCACTGTGCTCAGTACGTGAGTGTCTTTTGGACCTTCTCCTTCACTTCACCAGACTTAAGTACTTAGACTTCGACTCTTTTGCTCACCTATACCAGCATGAGCGACACAACTTAAATATGCTCAACTCTTCCAGCTTGAGCAGTACCTAGAATAGCTAAGAGGCTTAGACCACAGAGAATATTACTTGAATCTTTGGGACTAACACCTCACTCATTTTGTGGCTTAGCTACTCGATCTGACTTGTATGACTTGTCGGTTGCATGTTGACACTGCTTTGTGACAAGTTCTGTTGTTGTAGTGGCTGCTGAGACATACTTCGTGAAGTTTCATCGTTTCCCTGTATCTTCTTCTATTTGTAGTGCTCAGGCCTCCCATCAGTCTTTTCTTCATGTGGATTATGGATTTTTTATTTTTTTTCTTAATAATAAACAAAGAAAATATTTAAAAAAATCTTAACAAAAGAAAATCATTCAAATAGAAATCTAAATGCTATGTACACTATACACATGTCCCTAGGGGCTCATATATGGATTTTGTCCCCATACTCCTCTGTAACACTACTATGAGGGCATATACTCTAAATTTCGTCAAAAATTTATCACAATAAAACGCAAAAATTCAATGCATCTCACAAAACATTGCCCTCTAATAGTCATAATGTTAGGTCCGCATTCAGAATACCTCCCCCCTTCCTATTTGGAGTCATCCTTTACGACAAGGTATCGCAAAGGGTATGTGTTGTGCTTGGGCAATTAAAAGTTGTGCCTATGGAGGCCTTGTAATGTAGCCCTAGTATGCATACACAATCAATGCATGGAAAAGATTTATGTTGTGCAAGATGTGGGTATAAGCAATTTGCTTATTGGCATTTGTTGGCGAGGCTTCCTATTCGTTCCTTGATTTAAGCGACTTGCTCTCTTCTAACTGTACTATAATCGTAGGAAGAATTGTAAGAATTCAAGCGGCGATGCACTTACAACAGTTTTGTTGTTCTTATTTGGGACCCATTTCTTTGCGTTTATTGGTTGTTTTGTTGTTGCTCTCGTTTGGGAACCCATATTTTCCCGTGCTTCGTGTGTGTTTGAAGAGACTTCTTTGGGATCCACCTTTTTGTTGTGTGAGTCAACAATGGTCTTTGCTTCAGCCCTTGTACGCTTGGTTGGTGACGGGATTTAGGCTTTGAAAGTTGATACTGTGGTTGTTTTGGAATCCAAAGGAATTCCTGAGTTTTTTGTGCTTGAATCAACTTCGTTGGAGTCCAAACCTGAGTTGTGAAAGCTTGCAACTTTATGATATTCTTACCCGTTCGTGCACGCTTTCCTTGTTTTTGTTTTGGTGTTGGATCTTGTGATTTTTCATTAGAGATCTTTGTCTTCTTGATCCATATTTGTTTTTGGCCGATCTGGCTTTTTGGTATCCAGATTTGTCGAGCTTTTTGGCTTTGACTTGTTGTCCTGTTCTTTTGACCTGTCATGGTTGTTGTTGAAGGGGTTGGTGATAGTGATGACCTGAGTTGATGATAGGGGATGTCGTAAGATTCATCACTATCGCTACTATCCTCAGCGAGGTTGACTTCTTGTACTTTCCCTTGATTTTTTGGCTGGTAGTGGAAAGTTACTGTCTGTTTGCTCGTGGGTGGTAGTTTCTTGGAGGACTTTTCTAGCCCATTGATTAGAGCATTGTTAGCTCGTTGCTCTAGTCGTATTCCTCCTAGCTGAGTCTTTGCATCCTTATTAGGAGCATGTATGAGGATGCTTGTGGTGGCTGTGTCTTCACCGAGGACTTTGGAATCCACTTTAGATGCACTTTATTCATGTAGCGATGACATTGATTCCCGGGTCGTTGATCTTCTTGAAGCTCGAAGTGTTCTACAGAGTCATAGAACTCGTCGTCTTCTTCATCTTTTGATTCTCCACATTTCTTTGTTTTCTCCTTATTTCGAGAGCTTGTTGATGTCTGGTTCTCTTCATTTTCCTGGATTACACTCACTGCAAAATAAGGAACGACATCATAGCCATTTTCATCACAAAACTTTGTTGTGGGAGCATCCTCCATGGCGCACACGTCCAGAGTAGCCAAGATGTGTTCCCATCCAAAAGGCTCTAACTCTTCTTCAGGAAATGGTTATGGGATATAGTCCATATCCTCTATAACCCGCTCTAGGATACATTCCTCACGTTTCAAGCTACCACATTGTGAAGCTCCACACATCCACAGTTCTTTAGGCTTACCTAACCAAGCTGGAAGTTCTGATCCTGCTACTGTGGCGGAATCAAACTCCTCAACCGGTGTTCTCGTCACATCCCTATAGCTATGGTCACTCAAGTTTATCTTTGTTATGGTTTCCATATGTCTCAGGTATATATGGTCATAACCCCAATCTTGGACCATTTTCAATTGTCGCATGAATGGTCTTCCCAGAATGATGTCATAGTTGTTCCTCTTGCCAAAGTCAACAACAGCAAAAGTGTGTTCATATTCAATGCCACAAGAAGTAACAAGTATTTTTTCCAGCAGTCCTAGGGGCTTTTCCTTGTGTTCGTCTGCAAGTTGCAGGGTCATTCGTGTGGATATCAAGGCAAGTTTTCCCCATTTTTTCCAAACCTCTTTGGTTGCAATGGCCACACCAGCTCCACTGTCAAGGATTGCCATGGTTTTTACATTATTGAATTCCACAGGAAGGGTGGTGTTTCCCTCTTCTCCCTTGTAATACTTGCCTACCTTGTTTAATGGCACTGGCCTAGTATTTAGTTGAGGCATTTCAAGCTCTTTGATGCCTTCCTCGATTTGAGTCATTGGGGTTTTTACACCAAATTTCTCTGACATTTACCCACATTAGCCCACATGTTTGGTCTTATTCTGAGCAACTCAACTAACATTATTGTACAGGTGACTGGGGTAGATAGAATATCTACTAGCCCCTTTGAATCGATGGCCTTGTTGGGAGAGAGTCTCTGTGATGGGACTGCAACCACATCTGACTTGGTCTCGTACTCTCCCATGTAGGACGGTAGTGTTCTTAGCGAATGGGGTTGACTATCCATAGATTGTACAGATCCTTTGTGGCCCCAATACGATCGCACGCCTAGACTCATTTGAGATCTAGTCTCAAATTCCTCTATTGGTGGTAGAAACACTCCTCGTTCATCACCAGTCTTGTCTACTTGTCTTCTTAGGTCATCGAATTCATTGGCCTCTCTGACTTGTTTCCACAATTCGTCAAGACCATCTATCTCTTTACAATCCTCAGGTATAGCTTGGTGAAATCCCTCGGAAGATTTATCCTTGGTATTCAGTACTATCCCTGGTTCTAATGCTGGGTCTTTGAGGTTTGGTATGTGCTCATGACTAGAGTCTGGCTCTTTTAGTTCCTGTTTTGGTGGGATGACTTGTGTAGGCATGACACGGATCACATCCTCAGGTTTTTCAACTGGTGGTTCTAGTAAAGCTTGGGCTGTTTGAATCATTTTCTTGCACATTTCAAACCTTTGCTTTTCTAGTTCCGCATAGGGATATGTCATCCACCTGTGTTCTTGGGTTTGGTTGTTTTTGAGCCTTTCATCATAGGCTTTCAAGAGGGCATCTAATGTCTCATTAACCTTCTCTGCCAACACAGATCCTCCTAAACTAGCACTTCTCGGCTTTTCATTCGTGGATGGTTCTTCTAGAGGTTTAACCATATGTGTAAGAGAAGGTGCCTCCTTTTCCTCATGTTGTTTTATCTTCTCCTCAGCTTCCGAAAGCTTCTCACGTAGGGATTTTTTCTCTCGTTCCCTGCGTGCTTTCATCCTAGTCTTTCTAGCTTTCCAACTATTTTGTTTGCTCTTGGTTTTCTGACTAGGTGCATCTGTCTTTGGTCCATCATCTGTCTTTGGACTCGTGTCACTTTCCTTGTTCTTTGTCTCTGGATTCTCATCAGCTTTCTTTTGAGCTTGTGCTCTCGTAACTACTTGAACTGGTACAACATTTTCATTTTTTGAGCTACTAGGGGGCTGAACAATCCCTAATACATTTGTCATGATTTTCTTGATTTGGTTTGGGTTTTTCGGGCAATCGGGGATCAAGTGAGTGATGCCACACTCAAGACAATAGGCATTTACTTCAGTGATCTCCGTATGAGGACATTGTTTGACCAAGTGGTTGTTACGACTTTTGTGACAATCTATCTCTGGTTGAGGAGATTCTTTTAGCATTTCCTCTTGGCTATAAGCAAGCTTTGACCTAGATAAGCCGCTATTTTCAATGAATCGCAATGTCATTTTGTCCATTTCATACCTTCTTTCTTTCGACTGAAACCCAGGAGGTGGAGGTTGTACCAGCCTCACCACTCCATGTGTTTCTCTCACATTTTGTTGCTCCGAAGGGTAGTACCCACTTTGGTTGCTATACCACATTGTAGCTGGTACTGGCGTTGGTTTATTTGATGCTTCCATCATTGGCATGTATCTCATGTCTACCGGCATTCTAGCACCTGGCAACGGAGGTTGTTGTCCTAAGACAATCTATGGCCTTAAAACTCCTACTGGTCCTGGCGCATTCCCCGTAATGTATCTAGGTGGAGTAGGTGCTTCTAGAACAGGTTGTACATACCTCTCCCTAGCATTTTCCATGCTATAATAGCACTCTTTCCCCGTATGTTTCGTCCATTTTCTCTCAATTTCACACCACTTCGGCTCTCCCGAATCAGACCTTACAAGAGGAATCAACCTCTTGACCAAGTCGTCGATAAGATTTTCTTGATCAATAGGTGCCGTTGGCTTGGCAATGGACTCACTTATCTGTGAAACACTATGCTGAGAGGATGTGTCATCTCCTTGACTCTTTAAGTCCTTTTCTTTGTATGCCTCACAGTTATCCACGAGATAAAGAGCTTCTTTGATCAACTCGTTTAGCGTCATCCTCCTTATCATATGCAGATCCTTCTGAAGGCCCGCATGTCTCATTCCCTGGATAAAGATCAGCATCAGTCGTGCTTGCGTAGGTAATTCCGCTCTCGGACAGAGCTTAACATATCTCTTGAGCCGTAATGATGCTTTGCGTACTGATTCATTCTCTTTCTGTTTGAATCTATGGATTTGCAAGACCGTGTTGTGAGCAATGCCTTTTGGCGAGAATTCTTCAATAAACTCCTCAAACAGCTCATCTAGGGTCTCAAAATCCCATTTTTCCACCGAGTCGAACCATGTAGCTGCATCATCTTCTAGAGTCAATCCAAATCCCGCAAACTGTGTCGCAAAATCTGAAACTTCCTCTGCTCTAATCACTCTTCTAAAAGCCGCTACGTGATCTCTCGGATCTTTATCTCCGGAGTATTTTCTGTTTACCCATTTCTGGACTTGGGATGGTCTAACTCGTCGATTGTCTACAAGTCTAACCAGAGACTCTCCCAATCCTTCTCTCGTTATCGCTCTTGAAGGGAATCATGGTGGCTCTCTTCTTGGAATTCCTATAGGAATTCTCGTGTTTGGTGGAGGCATTTGTGGTCCTTTGTTGACCAAATATCCACCTCTTTCTAGTACAGTCTGTGGATTTGTGCTTTCTACAACTCTGTATTCTCGTCCATACTTGTCGACAACTATAGATCTCCATTGACAGTCGACTCCATATGTGTAGACATATAAGAGCTTGTAATCCGTTATCTCTTCTAGGTATGGATCTGAGCACCTATAAAGATTGACCTCATTGTCGTCAATGTATCTATATATTCCTTCACTCTCATGACCAATCATCCAAACTCTCTCAACAAGATGGGTCTTTATCAATTGCAAGTTTGGAAGATCCATTGTGGGAGGATATTCCTCTATCGTCGAGATCTCCAAGCTTGTGTAAGCTGCGTTTGAATCTAGGGTAGACATGATTTCTGGACTTAAGAGCTTTTGCTTGGTTCAAGTAGACTTAGTCCACTGTGTTCAAGTGCTTTGGTTAGGAAAAAGTCAAAACTATGTCCAAAACCGCAACCGTTTCGTCACAATTCTCGCAAATTGTCGCTTTTAGACACCCCTAACTTGCGGATGTATTTTGAGGCCTCAAACGACGTTTTTTTCAAAGTTGAACTAAACGGCCTAGAGACATCCTACGCGTAGGTTGTCTATATGCTCAGAATTTAACAAAATTTGGTCCAGAGACTCCCCTTAAGTCTAGCAACACAATGGTATGCTCAGAATTTCATTTGAACCTAAAAATGGCCTTGAGACATTCTACGCGTAGGATGTCTTTTTGCTCAGAATGACTTGAAATTTTCACCCCAGCTTCTCCTTGATGTGTTGATCACAGTGGTGTGCTCATAGGTTGGTTTGGAGTCCTAAATCAAGCTGAGACATCCTACACGTAGAATGTCTAACTGCTCAGATTTTGTCCAAACTTGATCCCAAGACTCTCCTAGTGCTCAGCAACCCAATGGTATACTCAAAATTGAATTTGGATGCCAATAGGTCAAGATTTAGGCTGCAAGAGCTTCTAGTGCACTCCAAGAGTAGGATGTCTGACAATTCTTGTCTTTACTTGGTAAATAGGTCAAACAAGGTCCAAATTCACTTTTGAAAAAAGTTTTGGAATCCTTGAGACACTTAGAACCTCCCTATATGGCCAAAGTAGAATTTTAACCACATTATGACCCTGGAGACATCCTACGCGTAGGATGTTTTTTTGCTCTGTTTCAGCTCAAACTTGCACTGTAGCTTCCCCTTGATGTGCTAAACTCACAGCTATTTTTACTTTTTGATTCTGACACCTATAGGTTGGTCAAATAATCAAGAATCTGTTCCAAAAGCCTGATGTCTGTTCTGATGAATTCCTAAGTCAAATCAGCTCCAAATTGGACCAAATTTGCCTAGGAGGCTTGCCTAAGGCTATACAACACCCTGCTATGTCCACAGTTTGAATTTGGCCTCTAGATCATGCCTTAGACATCATACGCGTAGGATGTCTAACTACTCAGAATTGCCCCAAATTTGAACCACAGACTCTCCTTAAGGTGCTGATCACTGTGGTATGCTCAGAATTTTGTTTAGAGTCCAAAATCACACATACGATATCCTACGCGTAGGATGTCTTTTTGGCATGTTTGACCCGAGACTTGTCCCACAGCTTCCCCTTGATGTTAGTAACCCAATGCTATGCTTAGATTTTAATTTGGATGTCAAAAGACCCCAAAACTAGCTATTCTTGCCTTTTTCCAGTCAGAAGTGCTAAAGTCTGTTCAATCTTCACTTTCACTGATCCAAATGAGATGAAATTTATCACATGCACTCAATACAACATTTAGAACATGCCTTTGTAGTCACCCTATGGTTTGGTCCCAAAAATTATGCCTTGGACACAATTTTGGTAGGATGTTTGGCAATTCTCGTCTTTTGGCTTTGATCTGTCAAAATTTGGTCAAATTTCCACTTTCCAGGTGAAACTAGGGTAAAACCTACCTTCTGAACACACTGGTAACCTCAGATTTTCCAAAAAGTGCCGAGATCACCATGTAAGATATCCTACGCGTAGGATGTCTACTGCTTATTTTTTCAAACTGAAGTGTCCCTGATGCTTCCTTATGCTCTTAGCAAGTGCAAGTATGCTTCACAATTGCAAAAACATGAAAAAATCACTCAATTAAGCCTTTGCTGAAATTTTACGTTTTCTTACTCCGCCTTTTGGCTTTTGGTCAACAAAAATAGGGAAAAACACCCGAGTCAATATGTTACTAGGGTAAAACCTACCCTCTGAACCCACTCGTGCAGTCAGAATTTTCAAATTTGGTCTCCAGAACCCCCTTGAGACATCCTATGCGTAGGATGTCTATGTTTACAGAATTGCAGGTTTTCTTCACAGAACCCTTGCACATGCTCTTTTATATGCACAGCATCAGTCAGTCATACAAAAATATCCACAAAAGCTTGTTTAATGCATTTTTACCCTCAAAAGCACACTTTTTCGTGATTTCAAATGCAATCAAGCACTTTAGCAAATAATTCAGTGCTGAATAGCTCTAGATCAGAATCGGATCACTTACCTAAAGCTACTCCTACAAATCATATGGGGTTTTGCACCTATGAGTAGAAAAATGCTTCACTGCCACACACGGACTAGTAAACACTTTTATCACCTCACAAATCACTCGACCACCAACAACTACTCTAATCCACAGATCCTAACTAAACCTATCTAGTCGCAGATCCTCGGCAAGACACACGCTTCCTGGCTATCAACTTGATCACGGAATATCCTCTTCCGGATCCACTTAAGAAAAACGCTTTCTTTAGCCGAAACTAAATCAAGCAACCATCACACGAGTGTTAGTAGGAAACCTACTTAGGTCCTTGTGTCCCCGGCAGCGGCGCCAATGTTGGACGGGAGCGACTCACACACCCATGAAGTGCATGCAAACACTACCTAGATCAACATAATGTCAACCGAGGACACAGATGACACGATAGGCACACGGAGGAAATCTCTTAAGCTTGTCAGGCTGAGACCATCCTACACATACAACACTCTGGAAGGCCAACTAAACCACAATCAAGAACCTCACTGCTCTCAACTACACCACCTAGCCACATACACACATACGGAAGGTAACTCACCTAATCATGCCAGATTCGTACGAAACTTAAGGAACACCATCCCCTCACTAGGATACACCTGTCCCCCTTCTACACTCAAAACCCTCACTCAAAACCCATCTGCGGAAAACGCGTAGGATGACAGAGCTGAATTTTGAAAGTGCCCGAAACTGAAATTTATGAGTACCTATGCGTAGCTTAGGTCGCCACGATTCTATTGACTACTAGCACGTAGAAAACAGACATCGTTTGATACACTTACGGCCACAAATAGCTCGTAGATGCGTCGGCGTGTGCGCTTCGTCTCGCATGGAATGCTTGGCGTTGTCGCGTAGCTCTCCTCGAGCCTACAACAATGGTGCAGTCGGATCTCCAATGTGTTGAGCGAGCCACGAGTAGCGAGAGGATAAAGCTCATGCTCACTCTCTTTCTCTCTCACACACAGTAGACGGCAGCGCTAAGTTTTGATTATGATAAAAGTCTTCCTTACAAAATGACCTAGGTACCTTATATACTAAGGCTACCTTAGGTTTAACCAAAAATGGGGTTGAAAGGGTCAAATGGCTTTGTATTTACAATCTGGAAGTGCCATTGCACCCCGGCTTCTGAAACTAGAATAACTACCCATTACAAATGACGTTTATAGCCATAATCCGCAGCATTTCATAACTCGCAAAAGATAAGACTTTGGTACGAAACTTGAGTTATGTTGTGTTGTTGACCCAGCGGTCAACATTGTTCTCAAGATCGAACAAATCTATCCAGAGGAGTACCCATCGCTATTAACGTCCAAGCAAGAGTCGTGCCATTAACAATGTTTTGGCGTTCATTTTTGCCCTACATGTTTTTATAGGATGCTCAAGTTGAGTTCCTGATAATTTCAAACTCACATCAGTTGATCTATCTCATGGAGTTTAGATGCAACAAATAGTTAGGACAGCATGGTTATCCATACGAGCTACACTTTCCACTTGTGTGTAAGACCTAGCGAGTGATTACTAAAGCACTCCCTTGCCATTCAGGATCACATTTTGATCTATCACAGTGGTACTTTCAAGGAAAGACATCCGCAATCTACCATGGGGTAGTGGACAACTCCAATCATTTCAGTACACGGTCGACTAGGTTAGTTACCGTTAACTGCTACTTGCACAGGTTCTCACATAGGACACGCCCAAGGGGTTTAACTAATGAGATTCTAACCACAAGTTTGGATTGCCAAGGCAACACCCAGGGTTTCCATTGCAATGTTGCATTTGAATATGGGTAAGTGAACTTTAAGTTCACACCTTAGGAACGCATCTATTGATATAATGTTTCAGAGACATGCCAAGGGCACGTCAGAACAAAGTATTTTGGGCCATAGTGTCCAACATACATTATTTGCATTATGCAGTTATAGACCCACTTGTAGGGTTTATTTGGTACATATTGTCACATGGGATGCACCATGGTCTAGGAAATCAAGGAGTTCAATTTAGCCAGTGTGGAGCACGACTAATGAGGGTCCCTCTCACTCCCGTCGTAGAGTGTTTGCAGTTATCTCCACGCACAAGTGCATCTCGTACTTGAAGGATGTTTTTTCAGACACTCTTACATGAGAAATATCTCACATGTGGAGAATATGAGTCTTTGGGATTGACACTGGCACCCACTATTTCAATTATGTGTCATGACAAAGTCCTTAGGTGCTGGTCAAATCTGTGTTCTAAACCATTTTTAGCACGACATATCAAGAGCAATTTTGGTGGCCAAAAATTGTCAGATACTTGGAATGCCTTGTTAAGGTACAAGTGCAGCTAAACAATATTACAGATGGTTGTTTATGCATATAGCAAGGCTATGAGTTGTTAATGAAAAGGTTTCATTGTTTATACCTAGAAGTGATTATTGTCTCACCTTCTATTATGGTTCAAACCTTTCAGCACAGCTTGCAAATAATTGCAGCTGAAAGTATTTAGTTTCTTTTCAAAACTATCTACATTCCTTTTTAATGTGTGCAAGGAGCACCATATTCACCATAAGTATAGGCAAGGACGATTATGAATATATAGGTTCGGATCTGTTTTTTGCTAAATGCATGCACACTAGGTGTTATGGGCCCTAGTGTTTAGCAAAGGCTGATTTGGAACAACATGCATATTCCTCAAGTTGTTGCTTATGAATCATTTTGCACTCTATGTGCAGTATCTCTATGAGATTACTTTTGGGTCTCCCACTCACCAATAGAGGTCATGGCTCGGTTTGGGTGCTTGTGGATCTTTCCAAGTTAAGCATGATGGTTATTCAGGACATTGTTGATTCCTCAGCAATGTTGTACGATATTGTGATCCCTGTTTATTAGTCATCTAGGACGACTATCCGTAAACCGTGGGAGAAACACACCTCCGTACTATTCGTTATCCAAGGGGATAGGCAGATTACAAAGTGTAATCTTGTGCTAAAGGATATGCAAAGTGCGTACATTAGCACCAAGAAATCCAATTAATATAACCATTTATTTCTCTACTTGGAGTTTTCTTACCATCAGATAAAGCATTTTTGTAACTAGGTTTGTCAGGTTCTCAACCTTGAACACTAGTTATGGTGGGGTTGTTTATTACTGATGAAATTTGAGAACAAGTCAAGGACTTACACTTGGCTTATAAGTTATGTTAGCAAGTTACTTTCATGGAAAGTAACACGAGGTACTCTTTTGGGTACACCTTTGTGTGATAACTCGTTTAGCATACTCATGTGCGTTCTAAATGGAGTCTACACACTATGATTGCATAGGAATCGGCAACCCAAGATAGTTGCAAATGGACAACAATGTGGAAAATCAAGATGTTCCTCTTGGTTTCATTGAACCTCTTGTTGAATTGTGTTCCGATCAACCAACCAACTGGATCCATGATGGATGCCACTATGGAAAACATTACTGTATTATCACTCTTGTTTTCGAGGACAAAAACGCTTCTCCAAGGGGGGAGTAATGTCATGCCAAGGGCAATGCCCGGTGGTCAAGGACCAGGCCCAAGGGGCTGGCTGCAAGTGTGGATAGGGAATGAGGCCCAAGGGGCTATTTAATGGGAGTTTGGGACGCTCATTCTTAAGGAAATCCCACCAGGGGCCTTTCAGTCCACCTCTATGGTCATCCAATAGGATTGGAATAATCTTTGGGGGCAATTGGGCTAGGTGAAGGAGTACGAGCGGAAGTGCGACGCGAGAGAGAGTGCGAGAAGAAGAGCACGACGATATGGTGAACTCGCTCTATTGTAATGTGTAGAGCATAGTGAGTTCTTATTAGGTTTTTACAAAAGAACATGTGTACATACCTGGCGGCCCGCCCACTTACCTGGGCGACCACATTGGGATTTATACCCCAACAACCTCCCACTTAAAGTCCAATGTGGTACTTTAAGTGTGAGAGAAGCTACTATACAAGCTAATATACAAGAGATGTAGAGAAGTGATGTACTACCCTACACCTAACTGCTTGCGAAAATGCGCAAAGCTCTCTGAGGGAAGTCCTTTTGTAAGTAGATCAGCAGGATTTTCTGTGGTGTGAACTTTGACAAGCTGAAGTTGCTTATCCTCGAGAATTTCCCTGATGAAATGATACTTCACATCCACATGCTTTGTCTTTGAGTGATAAACTGGATTGCGAGCCAATTGTATAGCACTTTGACTATCACAATATAACACAGGCATCTCTTCTTTGATTCCCAAATCTGTTACTAGTCGATTAAGCCAAATTGATTCTTTGCATGCCTCTGATGCTGCAACATATTCAGCCTCTGTAGTAGACTGAGTAACACAATCTTGTAATCTAGAACGCCATGATACTGCTCCACCAGCCAATGTAAAGACATACCCTGACGTAGACCTTCGGTTGTCTAAGTCACCTGCATAATCTGAGTCTGTAAAACCCTTTACACTTAGCTCCTGACTCCCATAGCATATATGCATACTCTTTGTAGCTTTCAGGTATCTCAATATTCCTTTCACTGCCTCCCAATGTTTCTTGCCTGGGTTTGACATGTATCGACTTACTACTCCCACTGCAAATGCAATGTCTGGGTGAGTAGCAATCATTGCATACATCAAACTACCCACTGCAGACGCATATGGAATCTTATCCATTTCAGCATGTTCTTCCTGAGACACAGGACAATCTTGTTTGCTAAGTTCCACATATGGTGGCAATGGAACACTCAATGCCTTTCCCTTCTCCATATTGAAACGTTGCAAAACCTTGTCAATATACTCTGTTTGAGATAACCAAATCAACTTCTTTGATCTGTCTCTCTCAATGCGCATACCAAGTATATGACTTGCCTCACCCATGTCTTTCATGTCAAACGATTTTGCCATCTTTGACTTCAAAGCTGAAATTTCTTCCAAGTGCTTGCCAGCAATCAACATGTCATCCACATACAAAATAAGGATCAGCCAACCGCCATCCTTAGCCTTCTTTGTATATAGACAGTGATCGAACTCACTACGTTTGTAGCCTTGAGAAAGCATAAACTTGTGGAATTTATGGTACCATGCCCTCGGTGATTGTTTTAAGCCATAAAGACTCTTTAACAACTGGCATACCCAATCTTCCTTGCCTTTCTCAACAAACCCTTCTGGCTGTTGCATGTAAATTTCCACGTCTAAATCACCATGCAAGAACGCTGTCTTGACATCCATTTGGTGCAACACCAAATCTAATATGGCAACCAATGCAAGAAAGCATCTCAATGTAGTCATCTTGACCACCGGAGAGAAGAGTTCATCAAAGTCAATGCCTTGTTCTTGCTTAAAGCCCTTGGCAACAAGCCTTGGTTTGTACTTTGGCTGACTATCATGAGCGATGATCTTATACCTGTAAACCCATTTACAAGTTAGAGCCTTTTTGCCCCGTGGTAATTTAACTAGCTTCCATGTCTAGTTTTTATGCAGAGCTGTCATCTCTGACTGCATGGCCAATTGCCAATTCCCGGAGTCCTTCATTTGCACTGCTTCCTTGTAACATGAAGGCTCATTGCAATCAGTCAGCATGACATAGTTCATAGATGGAACAAACCTATCAGGAGGTCGCGTGACACGTCCAGATCTACGCACAATAGGTGGCTCAGGCTCAGCCACAACCTGTGGTTCCACTCTATCCTGTCCTTGCTCCTCTTGAGCCCTGACATTTTGTCTTGCACGTGCAGGTCCATCTTCTTGGAAGACAACTCTTCTAATCTCCTCAACCCTCTCTGGTTTAGAATGATATTTGGATTCATTAAAGTGAACATCATTGCTGCGGACAACCTTTCTGGATTTGGGATCCCAAAGTCTGTACCCCCATCTCACCAGAATTACCATAGCCTAGAAAGATGCACTTTCTACTCTTTGGCTCAAGTTTGTTCCTAAATTCCTTTGGAACGTGAGAATATGCCTCACAGCCAAAGACTCTGAGATGCTTGTATGAGGGCATTTTGCCTGACCATACCATCTCTGGCACTGAATCCTTCTGCAAAACCTTGCTAGGAGATCTTTTTACAAGATGAACAACTGTTGGTACAGCTTCAGCCCAAAACCCATTTGGCAGCTGTGCATTAGACAACATACTTCTAACCTTCTCTTGTATGGTCCTATTCATCTTCTCAGCAACACCATTTTGAGGAGGATTGTAAGGAGCAGTAAGTTCACGTTTTATACCTTTTGACTCACAAAAGTCCTGAAAGGCCTTTGAAACATACTCTCCACCATTTTCAGTGCGTAAGCATTTAAGCTTCTTGCCACTCTGATTCTCCACAAGTGTCACAAACGTTTTGAAAACACTAAATGCTTCATCCTTGTGCTTGAGAAAGTAAACCCATACTTTCCTCAAGTAATCATCTATAAATGTCATAAAGTAAGAAGCTCCCCCTAGAGATAGGTTAGGCATAGGTCCACACAAATCACTATGAACAAGTGCCAACTGTGTATCTCTTCTACTGCTTCTATGCTTATGTGGCTGCTGTGTTTTCTTACCATACAGACAATGTTCACAGAATTCAAAATCATTAAATGAAAAGCCAGGAAAATAACCAGAACGAGACAAGATTTCCATTCCCTTCTTGGACATATGTCCTAACCGGCTATGCCACAAAGAAACGTTCGGCTGCTCGGTTACATTGATTACATTTTTAGAGACATTTGATACATAAATCATGTAAAGTCCTCCAGACTTTACTCCATGTGCTACTGTCATAGAACCCTTGGATATCTTCCACATGTTCTGTCCAAAAGTGGTGAAGTAGCCAGCATCATCAAGTAAACCGGTGCTGATCAAGCTATTTGTAATTGCGGGAACATATCTCACATTCTTCAGCGTGAAAGAAGAGCCATTCTGAAACTTCAATTGAACATCTCCAACACCTAAGATCTCACATGTCTGCCCATTTTCTAGCCGAACATGATCTTTAGGGGTCACATAAGAGGTAAACCACTCCTTATTTGGAGACACATGAAGTGATGCCCCTGAGTCTATAATCCATTCACTCAGTGCATTTCCATCAGATGTTGTAAGAAGATCTGAGTCCATTGTATTCTTCAAGAAGTAGATGTCTCCTGACACTAGACTGTCATCCTCTGCAACAGTGTTTGTCACATTTATTTCTTGAATCTTCACTGAGGACTTGTTCTTCTCACCATGGTCTTCAACTTTCGCTTTGCCTTTTTCTGCTTTCCATTCTCTGCAGTCTCTTTTCATGTGACCCTTCTTGCCACAATGGTAGCATTCTATGTCACTCTTGCCTTTAGCACTACGGGACTGGCTACGAGACTGATTCCTCTTTCCACCTTTGTACTTTTCTTTGGTCCTTCCCCTGACAACTAAGGCCGTTCCTTTGCCTTTGTCCATTGTCTTTCTATTGGTTTCTTCAGTAAGCAAACTTCCTTCTACACCTACTATGTTCAAACCATCTGGAGGTGCAGAATTACTCAAAACTGTGCGAAAAGTGTGCCAACATTCCGGCAATGTGATCAACAGGAACATAGCTCTAACAGTTTCATCAAACTTGACACCTTGAGCTGACAACTGACTATAGATTGTGTTGAATTCATTCAGATGATTGGACATAGGTGTCCCTTCTTTCATCTTCAAGTCAACAAGCTTCTTAAGCCAGTATACCTGTGAAGCTGCACTCTGCTTCTCATAAAGATCACTCAGCTTTAACCATGCTTGATAAGCTGACATCTCGACTGCTACATTGAAGTAAACGCTTTCTGCCAAAGTCAGCATAATGGTAGAAAGTGCCAATTCATCCATTTCGCTCCATTCATCTTCGTCCATATCTTCTGGTTTTATCCCCTTGAGCTTTATAGGTTTTATATGCTTCTTTTGTACCAACACGTGCCAAATCTGCTTCTTCCACAATGGGAAATTGGTTCCATCCAGCTTCTTGATATTGTAAAGAGCAGTGTCCTGTGATCCAGCCATAGCTACGCTTCACAGTAGTTTACTTTTCTGGGAAAAATTCGGCAGAGTTTCCCCTGTAAACTGACCTTTGAACCAATATCAACCTGTCAAATGAACCAAGAAAGCTTCAGATTCTGCAAAAATTTTGGCAGAGTCTCCTTTGTAAAATGGCTCTGGTGTACTAAAAACAGACCAAAAAACAGCTCAAAAAACACTGTCTCTCTGACACTGTAAGGTGCGGGTAAACCTGTCCTACACCTGTACTATCTGTCACTGTCCTGTAAGCATAGACTGCGACAATGCCTCAACGGCACTAAATCAAAGATGCAATCCCAACTGTCTTACTCATAGTCAATACATCCTTGCTGCCTATCTAAGGGTGCTCGAGGGATCGCTCCAAGACCTGTATCACCGAAAGGATCTCAACATTCGAGAATCCCCCAGCTCAATAAAACCTCACTCGACCCTCAACAAAGGCTGCAGTAAATCTGACAGTACATAGACTTCCCACAAAGTCATACATCCACAAATTTCCCACTGTATGCTGTAACCGTTGCGGCGGTTGTTTGTTGTGTGACTCACAGCTAGCAAACCCTCAACAAACATACATCATCTCTGACAATACATCCCATGTGGAAGTACCTGCAATGTCAGGATGAAATCTGGAATATCAAGCAGAAAACACAAGCTACCTGATGAACTAGTGGATGTCGCCTACAGTCTGTGTGTAGATGCGCCCGTGTCGTATGTGACACGCCTCCAAGAACTGTGAGCCGTCCTTCGATGTGTAGACAGCCACAAATCAACACTCTGGGAGTGTCGATATCCTCAGCACCTGCAGTCGTAGGCCGAAAACCCCAAATTTTCAGAGTCGGATCTACACCCGTCGAGACCACGTAATCGAAAATGGCCTGCGCAGACCTTTGTCAAAGCCGAACGGTGGCCGAGATGACCTCAGAATGAAATTCTGAGAACACCGAGCCCTTTGGGATCGCCCATAGGATTTGGGGCCGTGTCTTCGCCTGTCAAATTTCACTTTAATCTGAGTTGGTGACTCTAGCCTCCTGTAGTGCTGCCCCGAGCCTCGATCTGAGCTCTGATACCAGTTGAAGGAGTACGAGCGGAAGTGCGACGCGAGAGAGAGTGCGAGAAGAAGAGCACGACGATATGGTGAACTCTCTCTACTATAATGTGTATAGCATAGTGAGTTCTTATTAGGTTTTTACAAAAGAATATGTGTACATACCTGGCGGCCCGCCCACTTACCTGGGCGACCACATTGGGCTTTATACCCCAACACTAGGAACCTGACATGTGTCCACTATGCCCTTTGTGTAAAGGGGAGCCTTTGAGTGTGTGTGTGTGTGTGTGTGATATCTCACCTCTTTCTCTCTCTTCTCCTACCTTTAGGGCTCGCCCCCTCCCATGTAGGGATCTAGGAAGACTTTGTGTACAATTACAAAGCATCCAATTTCCTTAATCTTGACCATTTCGACTTACCCTTTGAAATTTGAAACCTTAGCATTTTGGAAGTCTTAATGGGATGAACCTTAGGTCTTTGAAGCCCATTTCTTTCACATTGCTCTTCTCAAGATGGTCCCCCTTTGGATCCATATTTTCCCTCCTTTGGATCCCTACTATGACCAATCTACTAGTCTTACCAATAATCTAGCTTTTCCTCCCTGGCATTTTTCCATTTTAAATGATCAGTTTAACATGAGAAAATCATTTAGGAGAATTAGATATTAGTTATTATGACAGGCCTCGCAATTCTCAACCCTATGGCCCATGCAAAAGCTCGTTGGACCAGATTTGTAGTCTCCTTGGCTAAACAAGATCAAGCTTAGGCTATCATGATCAGAGATATGATAGAAGCAGCTAAACTTGGTTTGAAAGGTGGAAAGTGGAAAGGGGTAGAGGTTCATGAAAAACTTTTAGCCCCGGCGTGGTCTATCCTTAGTCTGGGGGGAAGCTCAGGGGAATTGGTAAGGAAATGCAGCAGAGTAGTGGGAGTCCTAAAGTGGGGGAAAGAAACCAGATACTTCAAGAATTCCATTTTTCACTGGTCCCTCTGGCTTTTCAAAGTTGTAGATCCGCCACAAAATCCTTATTGGATAGAAATAGCCAAGAAACAGAATAATAAGGGTCTTAATCAACTTGGGCACTTTTGGGATAGTGACAACAAGCTTGCTTGGGTACCCAAACTAGCTTCGGATCAGGTGTATAGTATTCTGTGATCTTTCTCTTCCCACAGTCTTCAATTGTCTTTATCGTTACAAGATTTGACTCACATGGGTCTATAGGTGAAAGGTAAGAACACAATTTACGTTTAGGAACCCAGATTTGAGCATTCCCTTCATAGTAGCCTTGGGCTTCCAATAGTTGTTTAGGAATCCAACACAGCATTATCTTACATTTCTTGGAGCGAGTGGGGTGTCTCTTACAAGGCTTTTTTTCTTAGCGTCAGAAATGGTCACTAAAGAAGCTTTAGGGACCCATTTTTATGTTCTCTTTGTTATATTACGATGAGTCTTGTGTGTCTCATGCTTTGTTTCAGCTACCAAAGTTGAAGCTCTAGAGAGTTGGGCTATAGGTACAGATGGTTCAACCTCTTGGACATGCAATGTTTTGGGTTTTATTTCCTCAGGGGAGGTGATATCTCAGGGACTATCGCTTGAGTGGCAGGGCTAAGTGTTGGTTTCTGTGTTGTGACACTCCAACTCCCCCAATCAATAGTGCATTTAGTCGCTAGCACCCACTTGCATCCTAGGTTTATATTGCCTTCCATTGTTCCAGCAGGCATGACCAAAAAGTCTTGAGCTATGATCCCATTGTCATAAGTGTGCCATGTTCCAAAAACAGTAGTTTTTTTCTTGTTGATTCCTTGACTTGGATGGTACTCTCAGTTAGAGATGGATTTCCTAACTAACACCACACTCCATATGATAGCAGATTATATTTAGCATCTGTGTCCAATAAGGCATTATAGCACTTTTCCACAGGTGCTATTTAACTCAATAGGGTATCATAGAAGTGTGTCAGAGTCTAGCCAATCATCCTCTGTTTCAACCTGAAATACATGTGTAACTCCAAGGTTGGTCTCTCATTGGCATTGCTATCGCTCCTTAGCCTCAACTTGAGCTTGTATCTTTTTCAATTCTGCTTGTGCCTTGGCTGCCTTTTTTTGATGGATGGCACGTAGCTCCTCTTGTCTTAAAGGATCATAGTATCTTTTAAATTTACTCACGTTGAGGAATCCAATGGTTTTAACTCCATCAAGAGTTTCCACACAAACGGTACCTTGTGAGGTGATTTTGCATACTCTATATGGTCCTTTTCTCGCATATTTCAACTTTTTCTTCTCATTACGCACTCCATACATAAGGAATTTATCCCCAACCTAATATCGTTGTTCTTTAAATGATGGTCAAACCATTTCTTTCTCCTATCTTTCTCCACAAGTGCATTTTGCACAGTAAATTGTCTCTCTTCATCTAACCTCTCAAGGATATATAAACGCTCAACTAAAGGGTTACCATCCCAACCTTCTTGTGAAGCTACCTGTAGACTAGGAATTACAAACTCCCATGTCATAACTGCTTCTTGGCCATATACCATTTTGAATGGTTGTACAGTTAATATCCACTTTGTAAGTAGTACGATAAGCCCATAGAGCTAATGTCAGTTTTAAATTCCAATCTGTGCGATGAGCTTCCACTGTTTTGGTCAAGATAGAAATTCAAGTCTTGTTAGTTCTCTTAGCTTGGTCATTTGCTTGTGGAAAATAAGGTGTAGACTTATGGTGGGCTATCATGAAGTTTATCGTGAGTTCCTTTATCATTCCATTTATAAAATGAGTACCATTGTCACTCACAATCTCAAAGGGACAACCAAGTCATGTATAATGTTCTCAAAGAGAAACTTAGAAGTTGACCTTGCATCAGCCTTGCGTGTCTCCTTGTCTTCCACCCACTTTGTCACATAGTCAATGGCAACAATAATATATCAAGATTGAGTGTTACAAGCTACCGGACTAATTGGGCCTACAAAATCTAAACCCCATTTTTCAAATGGTTGAGTCACTTTAATAGGATGTAAGGGCATCTTATCCTTTAATTGTGTGATCTTGGAACATTGGCATTCATCACACCCTTTTGCAAAAAGTGATGCATCCTTGAATAAGGTAGGCCACCAATAGCCTGATTGCAACACCTTCCTAGCAGTTAGTTCTCCTAAAAAAATTCCTTTGGTTATACCCATGTGGGTTTCTTGGAGTTCCTGCAATTAGATAATAAGGTTCACATTCCTTTAATAGTTTTTGAGCTATATCCTTATGAAGCTTTTTGGGTGGAAAACCATTAACTAAAAAGTTCACAATCTTCTCGCTCCATTCGGGCATGGTCTCCACTAGGAATAGGAAAGTATCGGGGAATTCATCATCTATTCCAGTAGGGGCTTCACCATTGGGTATGTGAGACAAATGATCCACCATGACATGTCTTTTACCGGGTCTCACCACAACACCACTCTGTAGTGGTGTAGTTTCTATCAACATCAGTTAATTGATGACTTGCAAAGCTAATGGGGTAGTCCAATTTATGTTCTTCTGGTTGAGCTAGAACACATCCAATAGCAAAGTTTGATGCATCAATATGCACATGGAAAATTACATTTCAATCAGGCACTCATAAGATGGGATCACTTGTCAAGGCCTTTTTTAATAACTCATAAGCATGGTCACACTCCGCGGTCCAGTGGAACTCAATCAGAAGCGTCTACAAAGGGCAAGCTATATCGGCAAAGTTTAAAATAACCCGCTGGTAATAACCAACATGGCCCATGAACCTTTGAACTCCATTATAGTTTGTAGGTGGTGGCAAACTAGAAATGGCTTTAATTTTCCTCTAATCTATGAAAATCCCATTTTTTGACACTATATACCCTAAAATGACTCCGTGTTTAACCCAAAATTGGCATTTTAAAGGGTTTAATGAGATGTAATACAATTTGCACTTTCAAACACTTTTCGTAAACATGATAGATGTTCTTTTCAAGAACAATAAACACAAAGGTCATCTAAGAAAGCTTCCCAAAAACTCCCTTAAATATTCTCTAAAAGCAGGGTTTATCAATATTTAGAAGGTAGTAGGGGCATTGGTTAAGCCAAAAGCCATAACACGAATGCGAACACTCCAAATTCGGTTATCAAAACAGTTTTAGCTTGGTCCTCTAGTGCAATTGTGATTTGATTGTAGCCAGAGTACCCATCTAAAAAGCTATATGCTTCCTTCCCTGCAACTCTTTCAAGCACATGTTCCGAATATGGCAAGGGGTAATGATCTCTCCTAGTGGCGGCATTGACCTTCTTGAGATCCACGCACACTCTGAGTTTCCCATTCTTTTTTGGCACAATAACTATTGAAGACACCCATTATGAGTGCTCAATAGGGTATATGAATCCGTATTTGACAAGCTTTTCAACCTCTTCTTGAACAATCTTTGCATACTTAGGATTCATTGGGTAGGGTCGTTGTTGGGTTGGTTTAGCCATGCTATTCATGGGAATTGTGTGTTGCACCTTGGAAGGTGGAACACCTTTCATATCATGATATGTCCAAGCAAATATATCCTTAAATTCCTTGAGAAGCTCCTTACGTACATATTCGTCAGTCTTTGTTAGATCTTGGGCAATGAAAACAGGTTTGGACTCCTCACCTAGGTATGCTAACTCTATTTCCGTAACTATCACTGGTCTATCATAGACTCCATTAATCCCATCAATAGGTGTTCTCTGGGCCTTTGCATATATAACCTTACGCTCCTCCGTGGTTTAGGATTTGAAATTCTCAGGTGCAGGATGTAAATTTGTGGGGTCTTGTTGTTCTGTGGACTGTGATTTCTTTTTCGCTTCCTTTTGTTGTTGAGCTAGCTCTCAATTTTGTTGTCTCCTTACAGTACGACTCAAATTTGACTTCTCTGTAGCTTCTACTTGTGCGATGGCAATGGGTTGTGGACTGCACCACATAACGCTTTGAAGGTATTCACCCCAATTATCTACCAGCTTATGATGTGCATCACATGCCCCATATATTTGAGCCATTCTACGCGGTAGATTTCTTTTTCATTTATCCTAGCACGTATATTGGCTGGATATCGTCACCTCTTATATCTCTTACTCCTCTTGTCTAATTTTTTATTACAACCTTCCACCAGTGAAGAGTCACTAGATGAATCGCTACTTGTGCCTTCTCCTCTCCAGGATAGATTTTCATCTAGGGTACCACTGGGCCTTGAATGGTTTGTCCCCACATTTGCACCAAGATTTAACTCAGATTCTTTGTCCTCAGATTCAATTTCAATTGATGATTCTGACTCCAAATCATGTGGGCTATAGTCTTTTGAGACGCTACTAGCTCCAATGTCAATGAAGCTTTCATTTGGTAGGTCATTAGAAGCTATATGCATTGATCCTATCATATTTAAAGGTACGAGTTGTGGCATTTCCTCCCCCTCATGTGTTACCCAGATCATCCCCCTATTTCCCCAAGTGTCTATGGTTGCTACTAGGTGGACCTAATCCACATTGTTAGACGAGGTAGAACATCCATATAAGGGGATCTTTCCCAATATCAGTGTCTTTTTTACACGTGTCGCAATACTGCAATGGGGCCGAGTGAATTGTGGTTTCATAGCTATGATCAATTATAAATCCCTTTCCTAGAAGATGTGCTCGACCAGTTGCAAGATCAACGCGACTGACAGAGTCCTGGAACTGCAAGTAGACATGGTTTCTAGACCAATCATGCACCATTTTTTCTTCCCTCATTAAAGGACGTCCTAATATCATCTTAGATGACATAGTGCGCTTGGAAAAATCCATAATAATGAAGGTATGCCTTATTTTGTGTCCAAGGACCTTGACCTTGAGATCTTCTAGAATCCCAATAGATTTGACAACAGTCCCATTGGCCATCTTTACCACTATGTTTGTAGTCCCAAGATGAGGTCTTCCCATAGATTCCCAGTAATTTTTAGTTACAATGATAACCCTTGTGCCACCATTAAGGATTCCCTTCATAGTTAATCCCTTGGTAGTGATTGGTATGGTCGCATTGGATTCATCGCGTCCCAACTCGTTAATAGGTATTTCAGCAACAGAGTTCTCATCTAGGTTGGGTTGTGGATTTAAATGTTCCTCCTCTATTGGAACCTCCCTAGCTCCATCCATCTATGCAAATTGTGGTATCCCGACTTTCAGTTCTCCATTGAGGAAAGCTCAAAGACCTAAGAATAGCTTGGGGTCTCCATATAGTTTAGACATGATGGTGGTTCTAACTTCTGAAGCCAAGAAATCCATCAACATTTAATGGCACTTTTTGGGTTTCAGTCCCTTGACATGGGGAAGATGGGATCTCCATTTCTTTGATAGGGTCAGGTAATCCCTCCATAAACATTCTCTCCAACAAGAAGGGAGTACGCCTACTTCCTAATGACTTAAAATCACTTTCTTCTTGGATGACACTAGGTATGGCTAGTGGTCTAGGGTCTTTGTGAGGTTGATTTCGTGTAGGGAACACTGTGTCAATAATATGGATCTTCAACGTCTTTTATATACACAGGGTTGTCACCAGTCCCTATATTGGTCTTTGAACTGGGGTTTGACTTCGCTGCTTTTTTCGATCTCTTCCTTCATGTTTTCTTCTTCTTCTAAGATTGGACAATTGATGTTGTGTCTCTTTCTTCAAGAATATAATTTTGGTTTTGGAGCATCAATCGTGTGAGTACATTTACTGATACCACAGGTGTACTTTGTGATGGCTCCTCGGTAACCTCAATTAAGTTTAATGGCATAATCTTTGGCGCATTTGAATTATTAGGACATTGGGCAATCAAATGATCTATGCCACATTGATTACACATGACTATTGACATTGTAGTTGTACTTTCTTGATTGGTTTGCATTAGTGTGGCATTCTTTTGTATTCTAATAGAACACTCGGCTACACAATGCGGACCCCACACTCGTAGCATTGAAGAGGTGGTCGCGTGGCAGTGAAATAGATATTTTGGCTTCTTGCCACAAGAGCAGTTGATAGACAGGTTTGACTTGTCCCCAATAGTCCTCCATGTAGTGTTGTGGACTTTCTTCAAGTGCATCAATCCCATAGGCAATATTTGGGTCTAACTCATCCTCGCAATCCACACAAGCAATATATGACTCACAACCCACTTGATTCACATAAGCAATTCTTGGATGTGGGGGTTGCGGTCCTAGCATTGGAGGTAGTAATGGTGTTGTTTGAACAACATTTTGGGTCCTAGGGACCATGTGTTGTGACGGTTGTTCAAGAGGTGGGGCCGGCATCAATGCAGGCACTAAGGTTGGTCTATTGGTCATTACGCGTTTAAATACTATGCAATCCTTGGCTTGATGACCATACCTCCCACATGCATTGCAATTTCCATTAAATTTTACTCTAAACATAGGGCATTCATTGGTACTATGTGGACCAAAGCAAACAGAGCACCATTGTTTCTCCCTCCTTGGATACATATGATTGTTTTGTGGAGCACGATTGTCTATAAGACTTTATTGAATGGCCTTGGTGAGTTCTACTAAAGTCATCTCATATATCTTTGGCTCTTTAGCAATAGGCTTTATGGTCATTGACTCATGCCCCGATGCTTGCGAGCTAATAGATTTAGGGTCAATAGACACTCTTTCTCCTTGAATCATTAAATTGTCCTCCAATTGGATCACATCGGTGGTGACTTCTTCCCAAGTGGCGGTACCTCTAATGACTAGGCCATTGTAGATATCCTCATGTCGTAGTCCCCTTATGAATCTATCGAGAAATTGGTTATTATTGAAGCGCTCATTTGGATTACAACAAGAATTCAAATGCGTCAAGCGACTAATAAAGTCTCTCACAGACTCTCCTTTCTCTTGTTGGGCTTTTTGGAGATGAGAGGCTACGCCCCAAAGCACTCCCCCTTGTCTGTACTCTTTCAAGAACAGTCTCCTAAGAGTAAGGTAAATCCTCTTCTCTTCCACCCTTAGGGTCTTATATCAATCCCCAGCCTTCCCACTCAAGGTCAGGCTTAAAGCATTACTCTTATGCAGGTCATAGTGTTCTCCTAGGGAATCACATATTTGTTGAAATACTCTCGGGAGATTCACCGTTCAATATTCCCTATATAACGCGCGTTCGTGGGGTATTTAAAAAACCTCTCTTTTAACATGTCTAAATGAATAAAATGACCCCTTATTTTATGACTATTTTCCAAAATTGAATATAAAAACCCCTTATTTTAATGTATCTTTGTTAAATTGCCTAAAATTTCCGCATTTTAAAACCCCTTCTATCGAACTCACGTTATACATTAACATGATTACATAGTGCACCCCCCAAGAAAATACTTCGATATGCTTTTCACATCTCCGTATCCACTAAATTTGTGTGTGAACTTGGCTATTTGTATTGCCTTACTTCTAGGCTCTCTATCAAGCGTGTCCCAAGTGAGCAGGTATAGCGCTCTCAGAACTGCATGTGGAATATGGTTGGCATCGGGTTAGGCATACGGGTGATCCTCGGGTCCCAAACTGGGTACAATGTTGTGCCATGTGGTGGCCCAAAGTTCATATGTGTGGCGTTGGGCATAGCAGACGTGGGATGTGACATGCTAATGCTAGCTGGTATGATCCCATTGAAAATAAGGGCTTGGATGTTGTGTTGTGGAGCATAAGTTGTTGAAGGGGTAGGAGCTACAATGGGAGGGGTAGGAGCTACATGAGTGTGAGGACCCATGGGTGCATATGATTGATACACACCTGTAGGTACTATTGAAGGCATTGGGACACCATGTAGTGGTGCTTTACTAACAAATGAGGTCATAATGGTGTGTTTTTTTTCACGACCATCACTGGGGTAGGCACGGTAGCCGTGGTGTCATCAAGAGAAAAATGAGCTAAACTTGGAAAGGTAAAGCTATCATTTGTGGGCTCAAATTGTACTGAGATCCCTGGTGGAACAACATATTGAGGATCCATCGGGCTTACTGAGGGAGTCTCCATTTGTGGTAAAGCTGGTTGCTTAGCCTTCCCTGTATCCAAGAATCTCATGAGACCCATTGAAGGCATGTGGATCCCTTTGTTCTACCTCTCCAGCTCAATAACCCTATGGATGACATCACAAACTCTTTGTTGTTGCTCCTCTATGCTAGTAGCACGCGTTGTGGATTGTAGGACATCTAACCAACCAACGTGATAGGTGTGACCTATGTATAGGTCGATTAAAGTTTTTATTTGTAGTTCATATTTCCAATTTTCATTTAGAAACGTTCCATCTAGGACTGAGATGCTAGGGGTGTCCATTGAACTAAATGCAATGTGGCTCTCTATGGTTTGACCCTTAGTGTTGCTAATTCAAGAGCCCTCGATTGCTCGACTAGCATGGATGCTGACATAGGGGCCTTTGCCTTTAGCTCTCTCCGTTGCTCTTCCTTGCGTAAGCTTTATATTTCCTTTTTCCTAGCTGCAAGGATATATCGCTCAACCTCTTGTACTTCGACAAGGCTTCTACCATCAGGTAATATAACCTCGAAGGGAAATAGCTATGAAGAGTCACAGAGTGCAGTGAATGGAGTATTCACATGCACACTCTGCAAGAGCATGGGGTCTACATTGGTCATGAATGATGAATTTACTTTTCCACCCCCTTCATTTACATCTCTAGCTCCATATTTAGAGTGAGTGGCTCTAACAAAAGTCTCTTTCAAGCGGCTAAGCACGCTCGACCCGGACCGTGGGCCCATGGCATGCATGTCTTGGCGTGAACTATTGAGTTTGGGTGTCGGGTAACCTCCCATGATGCCGTAGTCAGAGGAAGAGTCACTACATGCAATATGTTGGTCCTGAGTGGTACTACCTTGGTTTCCCGCTAAGGGCCTAGCTTAATGTGGAGGAAAAATGGGCACCTGAGTAAACAAAGACACTCTCTATATGATCGTCCTCTAGAACACGACCAGAGAATAAGTGCATGTGACCTCAACGCCCTAAAATTGTTGGCGATTGCCTGTGAAGGCCGCTCACTTAGTTTTTTGGGTGTTTTGCAACCCAAATTTACTTTCTTTTTTTTTTGTCCTTTTTTAATCAAGCCACAAAATATGGCATGTGATACCTCAAAATGAGCATCTTGGTTAGAGGGACGTGCCGTGCTTTACAGCCCTTGGTTCGGTTACTAAAAACAGTCTTAACTAGTCGAGAAGAAGGCTAAAATTAGTAAGTTTAAGGGTATAAGTGTGAAGGGAAGGGTGGAGGACTTGAAGGACTTGTCCCACATACCCTCCCTTCACCTTGAGGGGGTAGTCCTTTTATATATAGTAGTTTCTATACTATATCATAAGACTGAGGACTGAAGCGTGGGCTTGGGCTTTGGGCTTCGGCTTCGGGAATGATCCCGATCCCTTCGTGCTTGGGCTTGGGAAATGATCCCGATCCCTTCCTTTTAATATAAGATTTTTTTTATTTTTCCTTTTGTTTTTGAATTTCTTTTTGGTCTCAGATTTTTTGAGCATTTCTGTATAAGGTTGTGTTGCGTGGGCGTTGAGCTCACGCACATAGAGCTAGCTAATGTGCGTAGCTGCACCTTGCAGCTACATCACACTGCACACTAACTAACTAACACTGCACACACACACACTACCTAACACATCACACTGCACATTGGCATAACTAACTAGTTACCTGCTTGTTGTCCACTTCAAAGAACATGCACATTGCAGAGATACTAAACTAAAAAAACATACACGCTATAGAGCTTAACAGGACTAATAAAACCTGCACATTACATCCACTAACGGATCTAATCCAATCTTAGGAAAAACCAAAAATAGATGAAAAGAATGGCTTCAAGAGGCAGCACAGAGTGCTTCTCAAGCTTAGTGCAAGGCAATCCCTGGCAGCGGCGTCAAAAATGTGCGCTTCTATTGCACATGTCGGAGGCCGGGGACTTGCTGAACATTGTGTGCAAGCCACGAATGGTTGCAAGCACACAACTAGACTCTCCTAGTAAGCTCAAAGGGGGACAATGGTGTGCCACTCACTGCTCAATGCTTGTCGTCTCATGAGGGAGCAACCGTTGCCGCACTCAATCGCCGATGCCGCCACAATGCTCTCTCTCTCTCTCTCTCTCTCTCTCTCTCTCTCTCTCTCTCTCTCTCTCTCTCTCTCTCAAGCACACACACACACACACATACACATTCGTGGTGAGCACACGATGGAGAAGGTAGAGGTAGAGCAAGAGCACTTCTTTAGCGTGCACCTCAAAAATCAAGATTTTAGGTCAAAATGGACCTTTTTATGAATGTGACCCATTCACACATGGACGCCCACAGTGGCTAGTCATATCAAAAATAATGTAAAAATGAGATAAGTGGTGCGCCTCTCATCAGCGATCACCTACACACCCATAAGATCAACAAGCGTGGTCCATGACTCAAATAAAGTGATAAGGTGTCCGTCAAAGGTGATAGGGTGTCCGTAAGTGGCTAACAACTTCAAAGTTTGGACTTGCATTCATGGGTGATTTACATTAGTGACTAGAGAGAGAGAGAGAGAGAGAGAGAGAGAGAGAGAGAGAGAGCAATACTTCTATTAATGTAGAGAGATGAAATGATATATATATGAATATATATATATATTAATGTCTTCATGCAAAAATCCCTTTAGGATAGGTTGAAAGAGGAGATCTCTCAAAATAAGCGGCTTCTTGAACGTGATTGCCAAAGGAGAGAAATGAAATGATAGTTTAATGTCTTCGTGCAAAATTCCCTTTAGGGTAGGTTGAAAGAGGAGATGTTTCAATATAATCGGAGTTTTTTGCAATGTTAAATTTTTCAAGCAAATGTTCTCTTTCTTTCCCTCCCTTCAATTGGCTGTTTTGATTTTTCAACCAGGTTGAGGCTATGCTCAAACACACTTTTCCAGAACATTGAAACATAGAGAGAGATACACATAGAGTGGAGAGAGAGAGAGAGAGAGAGAGAGATGTTCTTAATGCAAAATTCCGTTTAGGGTAGGTTGAAAGAGGAGATGTTTCAAAATGATTGGCATTTTTTGCAATGTTAAATTTTGCAAGCAAATTTTCACTTTCTTTTCCTCCCTTCAACCTACTGTTTTGATTTTTCAATCGGCTCAAGGCTAAGCTAAGGCACACTTTTCCAGAACATTGAGACAGAGAGAGCAATGCGCGCACACACATGCCTGTGCACACACACACACACACACACAGAGCTATTAATGCTTCAAATTTTGGGGAAGGGATTGCCACGGGAGAGAAATGAAATGATAAATTAGTGTCCTCAAGAGACCAGAATGACCTATGAGATCAAACCGTTACAAACTGGTGAAACTAATACCATGTCTTGGCACAAAAAAACTTAAAATGAAACTAGAAGTGCTTGAGCGGGACTCTTATTAATGCCTCAAATTTTGAAGTTGATACGAGAGAAATGAAATGATATATTAATGTATTCAAGAGGCCAAAAATCACCTATGAGACCAAACCATCACGAATTGGTGAATTTGATACCATGTCTAGGTACAAAAAAATTATAAAATGAAATTAGAAGTTCTACTAGCTGGAACTGAGAGAGAGAGAGAGAGAGAGAGAGAGAGAGAGAGAGAGAGAGAGAGAGAGAGAGAGAGAGAGAGAGAGAGAGAGAGAGAGAGAGAGCTGCACACACACACACTGAGCCACAAACAAAGAGCGTGTGAGACAGGAAACAGACTAGAGAGAGAGAGAGAGAGAGAGAGAAAGAGAGAGAGAGAGAGACAAAGAGTGCAAGCTAAATCATCAACATCATCACCAGGCATAGGTTTCCTCTCTCTCTCTCTCTCTATCATCAGTTAACATCACAAATCTTCTAAAAACATTATCATTTTTCTAGAACCATTAAAATAGAGAGAGAGAGAGAGAGAGAGAGAGAGAGAGAGAGAGAGGCCACAACCAAGAAGTAGATGGGTAGTGGGTATTTCTATCACCAAGGCAAAGGAGAAGATATATGTACAAAACCCAAACTAGCTTCATGTAACAGAAGCTTGACAAGATTTTGACAAAACATAGTTCTCTAGGTGTGGTTATGGTGAGGCAAGGCCTCCACACTGGTGAAGGTCATGGAAGCGAAGGGCTCTCTCTTGAAACTCAATGTTCTTTCACACAAGGGCATGCTATAGAAAGGCATCGCCGATTGGCATTCTAATTGTTGATGCACCTTGCTTGCAAGTTTTTGGGTGCACTTTACATGCAGGTTCAAGGGGCAACTACAAGAGGCATTGTTGGAGGGTGGAATTGCTTTATGCATAAATCATGTAGAGCTGCCATAACTATAATTTGTCGCGCTCGCCTATTTTCTACTCTTAGGAGTACATGTCCTACCTTAAAAGCTTTCTTCTTCTTCTTCTCTCTCTCTCTCTCTTGTTGGGGTTGATGGTGTGTGTGTGTGCTCAAGGAGGTTTGTGTGTGTGTGCAGACATAGCTTACACAGTTAGAGAGAGAGAGAGAGAGTACTCGTGATTTTGACTCAAAAGGTGTTACATTAAAAGTACACACCATAACATAAAAATATGTACACAGAGGGTTGTATTTATAAGCCTGGAGTAGATATCCGGCTGGAGCTCCTCCCTTTATAGTTAGCTTACACATAGCCTTACAACACATATGCCAAATGCCAATAGCAAATAGTATACACATGTAGAGGCGTTTCCCATAGTCGCTGAAGAAGGACATGCCTATCTCAACAATCCTCCCCTTAGGCATGGACTATACTGAATGAAGCTGGATCGAGACCTAAAGCCACACAGGCTAATAGTCACACAGACCGAGATAGTCACATAGACTATAGTCACACAGACTGAGTGGTCTCATCATATGGTGTCACACAGACTGAGAAATCCTCCCCTTAAAACAAAGAAGGTGGAAGACCATCCATATTTACAATACATCAGTATACTCGCAAAAGTAGTTGAGGGCGGCACACACATGGAGACAATTCTCTGCCTGTTGAGCTGCATCTCCGTCCTCTTCTTCTGCAAGATTGACTCTACTTTTGTCTTTGTTGTTGCTTCCTTGGCATTTTGATGGTGGATGACCTTTCATGCCGCAATTGCTACAATACTTGTTCTTGTAACAGTCCTTGGAGAAGTGTCTAGGCTTGCCACACTCATGCACTTCTTGTTATTAATTCTAGGTGATGATGATGACACCCTAGATGATGATGATGATGATGTAAAATAAGCTCCTCCTACTGATTCAAATTTCTTCTTATTTTTGTTTTCTTCTTCATGGATTTTCCCCGTAACATATTGCAGAGAAGGTATGGGCTCGTTTTGCTCTAAGATTGTGACTATGTTGTCAAAACTTTCAGGTAAAGCACTTAGGAGCACAACGACTTGATCTTCTTCCAGGACTTGGCACTGAATTTAGGTGAGCTGCGTGATTATGCTCATTAGTCTGTTAACGAGGCTTGAAACATCCTCCTCTTGAAGCATAGTAAGTTTATAAAGATTTTTTCTTTAAGCTAATCTTACTTTGCTTTTGTTTAGCACCAAAGTTATGTTCCAGAATATCCCATGCTTGGATTGCAGTGGTGCAGATCTATAAAGTGCGCATAATTATCGTGGAGTGATGTGATAATTATGCCAAGTGCTTGTTCATCTTTAGCTTGTGCTTGTGCGATTTGGGCCCTAGTGAGAGTTCCTTCAACAGAAGTAGATGGTTCGCTTACTCTCGGTTTTACGACAGACCACAATTGATTTTTCATAAGATATCCTCGCAGATTGGTTTCCAGGTGTGGAAGCCTTCGCCATAAAAATTTTCAATTCCCTTTTCTCCCATGGTGCAAGCAGAGGGGTCTTAACACTTGACGCTTTGTCAAGGTCATTGTATGCCTCTTTACAATAGGTGGAGTCAGTGCAAAATTAAAACAATTCCCTGATCGTAAAGTCACTCTTCACAAAAGATTTGTGAAGCACCATTTCACAGAATTATTCCGCCTCGAGAGAATTAAAAGAAACTACGGTTGCTTTGCATTGCTTCGTGTGAAGATTTGAATTTCTTTGCCTTCTTGTGTAGATTAGATTTGCTCCGTCTTGCTTCGCGTGAAGAGCTACCGTGTGTATAAAATTTGAAGGGCCGGTTTGCTTGGTGTGGGTGGCGGCTGCCCTGTAAGCCTTGAAGGGATTGAGTTTGAATTCTCCCACTTTGATAATGAGGTCGTCTTCACTTGGTGTGAATGGCCACCTTGCGAGCTCAAAGGTAAGTGACATCAAAAATCAAAAGAAAAAATGAGTAATTGTTGAGAAATGACGAGAGTTGTAGAACAAGCAGGACTCGTCGGTTGACTTGCTGAGCAAAAAGGAGCAGCTACACTCGATCAAAGGGTGTAGGGGGGGTCATTTTTGAGCTGCGACTACATCCGTAGGGGCTGATCGACGAAACTCCAAGGCTTGGAAGAGATTCTGAAGCGAAGCCAAAGCCATCAAATGAGGTGATAAGCTGAAATTTTCAGCTTTGCATGATTGGAAGTTGCAGGAGGGAGCGCTTTAGTGAGGAAAAAACATCCATGAGCTTAGATCGAAGCAACTTGAAGCCGTGCTCTTGATTTTCTTCGATTAAGGGGCTGATTTGGGCGTCTTTATCACCTTCTGATCAATGATTAATGCACTTGAAAACAGAAAATTGGGCTTTTGTGTGATGCTAATAGGATTGCTAAGCTTGTTGTGATGGTCACTAGCTCTGATACCCATTGTTGGGGCTGATGGTGTGTGTGTGTGTGTGTGTGTGTGTGTGTGTGTGCAGACATAGCTTACACACACAAAGAGAGAGAGAGAGAGAGAGAGAGAGAGAGAGAGAGAGAGAGAGTACTCGTGATTTTGACTCAAAAGGTGTTACATTAAAAGTACACACCATAGCATAAAAATATGTACATAGAGGGCTTTATTTATAAGCTTGGAGTAGATATCTGGCTGGAGCTCCTCCCTTTCTACTTAGCTTACACATAGCCTTACAACACATAGGCCAAATGCCAATAGCAAATCGTATACACATGTAGATGTGTTTCCCATAGTCGCTGAAGAAGGACATGCCTATCTCAACATCTCACTCTCTCTCTCTCTCTCTCTCTCTCTCTCTCTCTCTCTCTCTCTCTCAGATTGTAGGTAAGTAGGTAAGCTTTGCACATGTAGTAGGGAGGAAGAGATAACGAGATTGACGTGATGGTGAAAATGTTCTTAATGGTGTTGGTGCTAGTTATAGGTACATGGCGGATATGTATATTGGTAGTACATGCCGGATGGTTTCCCACTATGTTTGTGTCAGCAAAGTTGTATTTATTTAGCTCATTAAGTGGCATGAAGTAATTAGGGGGTGAAGGGACACACAGATGAAGAATAGAGGTGGTAGAGAGCTCTTGACACAAGTGGGGCGCTTCAAGGTTCTGCTTGCACTCAACCTTCTTATGTTACCCCTTTGCTTATATCGATTGTCTGATGGGATACTTCACCTTTTAGAGAGACAGAGGTGTGTCATCCCCAAGTGTGGATCATAGCCAAGATCTGCATTGTCTCCCTTTGTTGTTAGAACAAAAGCATAGGTTAGGTTCATCAATGATCAAGGCAAGACTAGGAAGCACTAGGCTCTTGGCTTTGTATGCACCCCCTTTAACACCTTGAAGAGTTGAATGGATTACTGGCATGATAAAGGCCTTAGTACCTAAGGGGCCAAGGTCGTTCAGTTTTGCTTGTTTGACAAGTATCCCTATGGAGCGTAAACGTTTTGTGAATGAATAGAAAGAGATCCTAGTCAAGGTCGTTGAATTTTGCTAGGTGGCATGAAAAAGCTTGTTTGCTTGCCCCCATGTGACACTTGGAGCTTAAAAGTTTTGTGAATGAATAGAAAGAGATCATAGCCATTTAAATTTTTGAATGCTATCCTCCAAAAGTACAAAGGTACATTCATTTTTTCGCATGCTTGACAGGCTCTTAGAGAACAAAAATAAAACAATACATAGGAGTTCAATCGCACAATATGAGATATTGATAAAGGATCCTTTCATTTAAGGATTCTAATAAATTTTATTTTATTAAATTGTTTTATTATTTTCTATGTTTATCAAATCTATTTTAAAAAAACATTAAAATATTTTTTGTTTTGATTTTTTTCCAAGAAACTTATTGAAAAGACTAACAAAAAATTGCAGAATATCTCTATATAAATAGTTTTAGAAGAGATCATTTATTTGAAAGTAGTAGACATCTTGCAATTGCAAACTTGGATCCCTCAATTGCTTTCTTTTCTCTTTCCTTCACCAAACCCTCTTCAAGAATGGTTTCACACTCCCACTCTTGATAGTGCCTCTCCCCCATAATTTGGCTTCTCCTTGGCAAAGATTATCAAAGGACACTTTCATATCTTTCTCAAAAGAGCTTACTTTTGTTCTTCAAATAGTACATGCTTCACTAAGGGTGGAGTTAATAATCTATGTGTATGTTAGATTTATGTAGAGGAATAAAGCTACACAAAAAAAGCCTTTTGTGTAACAAAGGGCACATACGTGGATCACAAATTGCGAGGTGTCCATGAGGGTGAGATTGTACTATAGAGAAAAAGTGGTGAATGTGTGTAGAAGATACTAGGTAGATAGCAAGGGGTGGTGAAGGAAGAGGGTTGAAGTGGCTTAGGAAGCCCTAACAAAAACAATATTTTGTTGGTATTTCATATTCAAGCTCGCCTGACCAATTTAAGATTTTTCTTTTTCTTTTTTGATTTGATTGGAGGCAGGCCTCGTCATTTAATCACTTGTTATTTTAGCTTGGAGGAATGTAGTTAAGCGATAAAGGTTGTTAAGTTGGAAAAGGGGGATACAATGAGACTAGATACTCACACCAGGTTGGAAATATTGTGTACATGCACATCTAAACTTATTCTATAAGGATTGTGTGTTTGTGTGTGTGTGTGTGAGAGAGAGAGAGAGGGAGAGAGAGCGGGGAGGCGACTACTTCAACAAGCCTTCTATCATCTATGCTAACTATGAAAACAACTAGTTAAGGTCATATAGGCACAACTTAATTAAGAAAGTTTTTTTCACACCTTATAAATATCATGTGTGTCATGGTAAGAGCAAGCGAGACCTGCCGAAGGGTCACACGAGCTAGTAGACCTAAGGTTTACAAATGGAGTCAACTAACCTAGGTATGTTATCTAGCTAGAAATCAAATGAAGCATGGGTGTGATCATTTTTTACGTCAACAATGACTAGCTGTAAGCCTTATAAACACATGATATAAGATCGTGACACATTAATTGCATATTAGAATGTGGGACTTGAAAAACAAGGTGAGGAATTGCTGACTATGCAAAAGTTAAGGGTGGTAGGTCTAAATGAGTGCCTATAATCACATGTCGTTTTTGTTGTGTTTTATATACACATAATCACAAATGCCTCATATATTAAGAAGGGTCCTACTTAAACAATAAGGTGAAAGTATACGTTGGCTATTTTATTTTATTTTTTGAAAAGGAAGTAAAATACTGTGGTGTACATGGAAAACGGGACCAAACTAGGCTTCCCCTTCACGAGTCAAGCAGCCCGTTATATTGATAACTAGAAGGAGTAAAACTAACTACCCGAGGGTTCACACATGGGGATTCATACCAAGGCCGTCTGGCCACACACCACACCTCCCCCCTTAGGGAGAAAAAGATGAACATCTTTTTACAAGATTGAACTAAGAAGGAACTCGACATGACTGAAGGGACTGCATCAACTCCAACGCCTCATCCGGGGGGAGTGAGCTTACAACGGCTTAGGGACTAGGTTCTGAGAGGACTTGACTCGACAAAGGAAACATCTCATGGTAGGCATTACACTAGGTCGCTATCCCAGTGGAAGTGGCTACTCGAGGAATGACTAACTGAGAGCTGTGCTATAAGGACATGAGCGCGATCTTTTTTTTTTTTTTTGAAGTACATCCCATTCAAAAGGGGCTTGGTGTGATCATGATGTTTATTCAACAAGAACTACTACTAGAACATAAAGAAAGATTAAGATTCAAGGCGGCAATCTGCATGGCAACTATGAAAGCAAAAGTATCAGGTACCTCTGCAAACAACTAGGTTGCAGTAACTCCTGAATAAACTACTTGGGGATAATCTCGGCACACCAAGAGCATAAGTTGACTACAACAAGATTGAGTGCATGCACATGAGTAACAATCACATAGACAGCTTGGTGATTGGTGCAGAGAAAGCTGGAGCAGGGCAAGAAAAGGTTCTTTTGTCAAACACACCTAGGTTAGCTAGCTGGTAGAGCAAGAGCATTCAGTATGGGCAGAGCATGAGTGGAGCCAAAGCCGGAATCAGGAGCACGGCTCGAGTTGAGGCTGGTTGCAAGACTCAAACATGTTGCAATAAAATGACCAGCGAAGAAAAGGGTGAGGTTTCCACTATCACAGAGCGGCATGAGCTGGAGGAAAAATTAGGAGCGAGCCATTTCAGAGCGGAGCAAGAAAGCGGGGATTTTGAATGATGAGAGTGGAGCATACATCTGCGGGCTATCTGCACACTATATCTTGCTGATCATCTATGCATGCACATGAATTGCTCGAGAAGTGCTTCTTGGACTTCTCTAGTATCGAAAGAAGAGCTCACAAAAACAAGCAGTAAGCTTCCTGTGATTGACGATGCAAGCATGGGACTGATCAGCTGCTGAATGTGCCATCGCCATGGCGCTCATGCTGGCTGCTCGCTTTCCTTCGATAACAACCACAAAAAAACTGTGAGGCTTCCGCAAGTTGGCTCACGAGGCGCCATCATGCAAATGACTGCAACATAGGTGGCCCAGACCAGCTTCGATTCTTCCAAGCACCTGTATTGGCACTCAAACTCTCAAGCTAGTGGACTTCCACTACCACCCAATTGAGGGCGCAAAAGAGCATGAGCAACATCTATCCTGTGTCAAAATAGAATGCCAGGCCATCACTGGCAGGGGAGAGTGTGAGAACGGGCATAGACGGGCACCAAGAAAGTGACATCTTTGAGTTGTAGGCTAATAGCCTCTCTCTCTCTCTCTCTCTCTCTCTCTCTCTCTCTCTCTCTCTCTCTCTCTCTCACCCAGTGTCGAGCAGGAATGCCATCGCTGTGGTAGGGATTCCCCAAGAAAATCAAGGAAAGGGTTTCTAACTAACCCTTGCCCGCCGTCTCCACCAATGTGGTGTACATGGAAAACGGGACCAAACTAGGCCTCCCCTTCACGAGTCAGGCAGCCCGTTATATTGATAACTAGAAGGAGTACAACTATCTTGGCAACTACCCGAGGGTTCACACATGGGGATTCATACCAAGGCCGTCCGGCCACACACCATAGTACCAACAATAAATTAAAGGGACCAACCAACAAACTAAAAGAAAATATTTTAATACTGTGGTGTACACACAAGATGGGACCAAACTAAGTGTGCCTCTACCTTGAGAGGGCACCTCCTTATATTAGCATGAGAGTAGGTTACAACCATAACGTGTCCGACCACACTAGGTGTCCGGACTCTACCTGCATGACCACACACCACACACCACACCTCCCCCCTTAGGGAGAAAAAAGATGGACATCTTTTTTACAATTTTGGGCTGAGAAAAGACCTAACATGAAGGGATCAACTCCAACGCCTCATCCGGGGGGGAGTGATCATACAACGGCTTCGGGGCTAAGGGACTGAGCTTGGGGGCTAGACTCGTCATCATGCCAACATCATCAAGGCATGGAACTCATACATCTCGCTCATGCAAACATCAGGTCGCTATCCCAATGCAATGGACAAGACGAGGAAGGACTGATTGAGGATTGGGTGCGAATTTTTTTTGCGACATACATCATCTCGATAAAGGGGTTCGGTGTGATCCAGTAAGACAAAGACTAGGAAAAACCTATTACAAAGAAAGAGACCTTAAAACTTAAACTGAATCATGGAGCTCGATTACTACTTTTGCAAATAAAAAGACTAGGCACCTCTGCACCAAAGATGCAGCAACTCCTATGTCTGTGAACAACCCTTGAATATGATTCTGGATTTTGTACTTCTTCTAGAACTCGACCTACATGAGCTGTGGGAAATTTACACCAGCGTTGAACTCTTTCCAAAAGCAAGACTTGATTAGAACAAAGCAGCATGCAGTAAACACCACGGAGAGTGCAGCGAATGCCAATGAGAAAGATTTGTAGTTATTTTATCGGGCATGCAATTGAGGCTTGGGCAGCACCTTGAACTGCTCAAGAAGTGCTTCTTGGACTTTGCTATCAAAAGAAAAGCCCACAAAAAACAAGCTATAAGCTTCCTGTGATTGACGATGCAAGCCTGGGACTAATCAGCTGCTAAATGTGCCATTGCCATGGCTTCTTCTCCACAAGGAGTAGCTCTCGTTTCTTGGTTGTTTTTGGCAGCGACCTCCACAAGCTTCCTCGTCGCCTCTAGGATTGGGACTCGTTTCTCCAAGGAAAAGCAGATGGCCTAGCAGCGATGTGCAAGTATTTTTGCTTGGCTAGCTGAGGGCTCGTTCAGGTGTAGGCTATATAGATCTGCACTGCATTGGTGGCCGAATGTGTCACTTGCACCGTCAGTGCAGCAGCTGATGCGCCAACGTGGCCCCAGCTACCGCCAAGGCCCTCTCCTTCGAGGGTGAGACCACCTCTTGTTCGTCTCGCTGTAGGAAAAACTCTGGAAGCACAATGGCCTTTGCCTTGTGATCTTCTCTCTCTCTCTCTCTCTCTCTCTCTCTCTCTCTCTCTCTCTCTCTCTCTCTCTCTCTCTCTCTCTACCCGGTATCAAGCAAGAACGCCATGAGCGCGCTCAGGGAATTAGCAAGAAAAGCAAGAAACGCCCCTAACTGCCTAGGGCATGCCCGCCGTCTCCACCAATGTGGTGTACACACAAGATGGGACCAAACTAAGTGTGCCTCTACCTTGAGAGGGCACCTCCTTATATTAGCATGAGAGTAGGTTACAACCATAACGTGTCCGACCACACTAGGTAGCCGGACTCTACCTGCATGACCACACACCACATGTGGTGTGTGGTCATGATGTTTATTCAACAAGAACTACTACTAGAACATAAAGAAAGATTAAGATTCAAGATGTGGTGTGTGGTCATGATGTTTATTCAACAAGAACTACTACTAGAACATAAAGAAAGATTAAGATTCAAGGTGGCAATCTGCATGTGGTGTGTGGTCATGCAGGTAGAGTCCGGCCACCTAGTGTGGTCGGGCTCTACCTGCATGACCACACACCACAATACTTTTATAAAAAAAAGTAAGTTAAATTCAAAGAAAAACAATTGAACGTTATTAAATGAAACGACTATTTCACAAATTAAAATACGAAGAAAGATTTTATTGAGTCATGGGTCAAAATCCTTACGACTATACACTCTTTAATCCCTTATTCTCTAAAGCTTTTATGAGCATGCCATAAAAATGCTGAAGAAGACAATTACAAGGAAGATTTCTAACGCATGACAATAATGTCATTGATGATAAGTTGCACAACATATAAACTGTATTGTGAAATGTGACAATAAATGATTGGCAGCTTTGACAACTCAATAAGCCTTTGCAGTTCAAACAAGGTAAATGGCATGTTCCTGCATGATGGAAAACTTTACCCATATGGACTCGCCCTCCTTAGTATGTCTGGTCAATCTTTTTTGAGGTGCTTTAGTAGAGGGAATCTAGTGAGATGTTGTGATGGCCGATGGGTTTGAGGAGGAAAAAGAGATGGCACGTGGAGAGAGAGAGAGAGAGAGAGAGAGAGAGAGAGAGAGAGACTCGACGAGTGGAAAGGCATGCATGAAAACTTTTTTGGTTGTCAGGCCTGTGTCATGACGAACTGCCAGAGAGAGAGAGAGAGAGAGAGAGAGAGAGAGAGAGTTCTTTTTTTGGTGTCCTGCATAGCGGTGTATCTGTGTACGTAGCTCCGCATTGAGACGACGAGGGTATGTACGAAGTGGTTTCTTTTGCATGGCAGGATAGGCTCAAAAGAGGACCGTCGACACGCAGGCAGCAACGCAGTGTGCAAGCAGCAACGAAAGGGCAGCCCTCTTGTACCAGGGCGGCGGTGGATGCATAGCAAGGCAAGGGGGAGGGGCGTGAGGGGAAGGCGAAGAGAGATTTGGCTGATCGTCGTCTCGCTCAGTGCATGTAATCGAAAGGATTCTTGAGCCCGGATCCTTGAGAGAGAAAGACAAAATCAAGAAGGATGAGAAAGATTGCCTCTGCATGGGCGCAAAAATTGAACGACAGTGGACAGGGAGGCAAGAGAGATGCAGCGGAGGCTTGGGGAGCGATTGTGACAGCCTTCATCGGGGAGGGAGAGGGGGAGGGGGAGTGGGCGGGGGGCTTTCTGCAGGTCGAGTCATGGGAGACACCATCTCTAGCAAGGCCTCCATAGCCACGACAACAGGCAAGAGAGGGGGGCACAACCTGCCTGGGTTTTCATTTAGAATTTGCAGATTCTCTGGGAATCACAGTCACTAATTAATTAATGTTTGCATTTTGGACCCATTATGTCCCAGTAGCATAGGGGTGCCACTTATACGTGATAGGGTGTGGGCAAAACCTACTTCTTGAAGTTTTGCATCTCGGCAGACTCCTATCATATGTTGCACATCTTTCCTATAGAAATTGGCTTCACGAAAGTGTTGGCAAAGAACATGATTGGTAGAATCTGCAAAAGGTAGGGCCTAGGCGAGCTGTTTGGGGTGGGGTGTGTGTGTGTATTTGGGGGGGGGGGGGGGGGGGGGGGGGGGTGCTATCCTCGTTGCTAGATGTGACCTGGCAGCTAGCTCAAATAGAACATTGATGACCATCGACATGTGAAAGTGCATGTACTCTATCTCATTGGATCACCTACCAACTAACGTATCCATCCACTCGCATGTGACAAGGGCCTAAAGATGGAGTGCAAAAAATGTGCGTCACAAAGTGATTGGGGGTACCATTCGCCAAAAATCACCATATAGTGTACTTTAACCTACTAAAATTGTAAATTCTCAGCTAGATTCCGAGCTTGCCTTGAAGAAAACTGGCAAGATATCACAAGTTGTTTGTGTAGTTACTGAAATTTGGACCTATAAACCAGCATAGTTTTAAGTCTGTCCTTATTTTCTTCGGTTAGGAAAAATGTTTTTGGTGTGCCCTGATTGGGGGGAGGATAAAAGTTTGTCCATCCCCTCCCCCTGTTAAGTATGGAGCCTGATTTACCCTTGTAATTTTCTGTGGTAAAAGCGCACATTTGTAAGGCCCCCATTATGAGGAGAAGCCATCGTGCGTGAAGGAAAATCACTCACCGGAAACCAAAATTTTCACGGACAAGAATCAAGGGCAACTTTAAAGGCCTCGAGACTTTTTTTTTCACCGGAATATTCTTTTTCACCGGAATATTATGACCGGACGACGGCCGGAAAGTGGTCGAAAAACAACCGGTCGGTTGGCCGGTGGCCGGTGGTCGGAAGTCAATGGCCGGTGGCCGGTGGCCGAATTCAAAAGAGGACTTGTCTTCTCAAGGGCGGCCACACATGGGCGGATTGGAGGGTCCGATTTGGACTTATTCGCACAAGGGCGGCTACACATGGCTGTCTCTCATAAGAGAGGGCAGCCCTTTTGGCCTATAAAAGGAGGCCATTTCTACACACATTTCATAGTGTGAAGTTGATGCAACAAGGTGAGTGTGAGGTGGTGAGAGTGAAGCAAGGCGGGAGCTCCATTAAGGGTATAATCCCTTTGTAAACTACTTCTTGTTTTGAAGTACTAAAGCCATTGAGTGGCTGCTTTCTCGTGGACGTAGCCCACATTGGGTGAACCACGTATATCGTGTGTACTCTCTCTCTCTCTCTCTACTCTATAATCTCGTGTATATAAATCTGTCTCTCTCCATTAAGTAATCTACTCAATTATCTATTTAGCTACGTCTTATTTCCTAACAACTGGTATCAGAGCAAGGTTTGCTCGTAGCTAAATTATCTCAAGGAAAGGATTCCTTGAATTGAGTGGGAGTTATGGCGGAGAAAGGGAAGCTCAAGATTGAGAAGTTCAACGGCAAAAACTACCAACATTGGAAGATGCAGATTGAAGACTATCTCTACCAGAAGGACCTCTATTTGCCACTAGGCGGTCTTGCGAAGAAGCCCGCAACAATGGCAGATGAAGCATGGATTGTCCTTGATCGAAAGGCACTGGGAACAATCCGGTTAAGCTTGGCGTCAACGGTGGCCTTCAATGTTTCGGAGATGAAGACCACGGAGGACTTGATGAAGTCACTTGACAACTTCTACGAGAAACCATTGGCATCCAATAAGGTATTTCTTATGAAGCGCTTGTTCAATCTAAAGATGACAGAGAATGGTTCAGTTGCAGAACACCTAAATGACTTTAACACAAACATAAGTCAACTTCGATCAGTGAAAATCAATTTCGATGACGAAGTGCGAGCTCTCCTTATACTATCATCTCTACCGGATATTTGGGACAGCCTTGTGATGGCTGTAAGTAATTCTATCTCTGGCACAAATACTCTTAAGTTTGATGATGTTGTGAGTGTTCTCCTAAGCGAGAAAATGCGAAGGAGAAGCACGGGAGAATCATCAAGTGCTGCACTATCAGTGGAAACAAGAGGAAGGCTTAAGGAGAGGTTCAAAAACCAAAAGGGTCGTGATTGCTCAAGGCGGAGCAAGTCACGCACAAAGTGAGTTCTTGAATGTTGGAACTGCGGCAAGAAGGGCCACGTCAAGAAGGATTGCTGGTCCAAGAAGAAGAAGGAGATAGAGTCTCAAGACAACAAGCCAACATCGGAGGCCAATGTGGCAGGTAAAGTAGAGCAAGATGCTCTAATTCTCTCATTAGACAATGTGTCTAATTCCTGGATAGTAGATTCCAGGGCTTCATTCCATGCGACACCACACAAGCAACATTTCCAAGACTACAGCAAAGGTAATTTTGGGTATGTATACTTGGGAGATGATGAAGCTTGTGAGATTGTCGGCAAAGGTACATTTTCTTTCAAAACTGCTAATGGAAATGAATGGAAGCTTAAAGATGTTAGGCATGTTCCTTCTCTTCGCAAAAATTTGATCTCTACAGGACAATTGGACGATGAAGGTCACAACATTGCATTCGGAAACAAACGGTGGAAGATCTCAAAGGGATCTTTGGTGATTGCCAAGGGTGAAAAAGTCAGTACACTTTACTTGTGTACTGTTAACACGCAACCTTCAGCTTGTGCAGCAACTACAGAAGTTGACAGTGCGGTGTGGCACTACCGACTTGGACATATGAGTGCCAAAGGAATGCAAATCCTTCAAACAAAGAAGCTTCTACCAGGTTTGAAAGAAGTGGACTTAGAGTTCTGTGAAGATTGTGTTTATGGTAAACAAAAGAGGGTAAAATTTCAAAAATCAGGAAATGAAAGAAAAAATAAAAAACTTGAGTTGGTTCATTCTAATGTTTGGGGTCCTGCAAGTACACCATCACTTGGTGGCTCATTGTACTATGTAACATTCATAGACGATGCGACTAGAAAAACATGGGTTTATGTCATGAAGAATAAATCCGATGTATTTTCCATATTTCAAAGGTGGAAAGCCTTTGTGAAAAATGAAACAGGTACCAAGGTTAAATGCCTCAGATCCGACAATGGAGGCGAATATTGCAGCCAAACTTTTGAAAGCTTTTGTGCTAGCAATGGCATTCGGAGGCAAAGGACAACCCCAAGGACACCTCAACAAAATGGGATTTCGGAAAGGATGAACATGACAATTATGGACGAGCACGAAGCATGCGGCTACATGCAGGCCTACCGCTTGAGCTTTGGGCGGAAGCTATAAGTACGTCTGTCTACTTAATCAACCGGTCACCCTCAACGACATTGGATGGGGGAGTTCCAGAAGAGGCATGGACAGGTAAACCGGTGAATTATGCATTTCTCAAAGTTTTTGGGTGTGAGGCTTTCATGCACATAGATAGAAGCTTAAGATCAAAGTTAGATGCAAAGTCCAAAAAGTGTTTCTTCATTGGCTATGGAGAAGGAGACTTTGGGTATCGCCTATGGAATCCTAAAGATGGTAAAATCTTAAGGAGTAGGGATGTAATTTTTAACGAACAAAATATGTACAAAGATTACTTGGAAAGAAAACAAACAAAAGAAACAGGTGATGAGTGCATGGAGCTTGAGGACGGTGAAGACTCAAGGACTGCAAACAGTGACAATGTGCAACAACGTCAACCAAATGAGGAGCCTCAACCTATTCCTCGAAGATCTACAAGAGCAAGTAGACCTCCAGAAAGGTTTGTTCCTTCCTTCAACCATCTCTTGATCTCAGATTCTGGAGAGCCGGAATCATATGAAGAAGCTATGCAACATGAATCCAAAGAAGAATGGACGAAGAGCATGCAAGTGGAGATGAACTCACTACATCGCAACCAAACATGGGAGTTGGTTGAGTTGCCTAATGGTAAGCGGGCACTTCAAAACAAATGGGTGTACAAGCTAAAGGAAGAAGAAGGTGGGAAGAAAAGGTACAAGTCTAGGCTTGTGGTAAAAGGTTTTTCTCAAAAGAAAGGTATTGACTTCAATGAAATATTTTCTCCTGTTGTAAAAATGAACTCAATTAGGCTTGTCTTAAGCCTTGTGGCTGCTCATGATCTAAATCTCGAGCAAATGGATGTAAATACGGCATTCCCTCACGGTGACTTAGAGGAGGAAATCTACATGCTTCAACCAAAGGGGTATGAAGTAAAAGGTAAGGAGAAAATTGTTTGCAGATTAAAGAAGAGCTTGTATGGTTTAAAGCAAGCATCAAGACAATGGTACTTGAAGTTTGATCGATGGATGTTGGATCATGGATTCACAAGATGCAACTCGGATCACTGCGTCTACACGGAGAATTTGGGAGATGGGAAATTCATCATCCTAATGTTGTATGTTGATGACATGTTGATTGCAAGTGCTAACATGCAAGACATCAAAGACCTAAAAGAGGAGCTGTCCAAATCTTTTTCAATGAAAGATTTAGGTGCTGCAAAGAGGATACTTGGTATGAAAATATCAAGGGACAAGACGAAGAAGACAATAAAGCTATCTCAAGAAGATTACATCAAGAAGGTACTAGAAAGGTTTACAATGCAAAATGCAAAACCAGTTTCTACACCTTTGGCTGGTCAGTTTAAACTAACGAAGGATATGTGTCCAAAGACACAAGAGGAGATAGCCTATATGTCTAAAGTTCCATATGCTGCAGCGGTTTGTTCTCTAATGTATGCTATGGTCTGGACAAGGCCAGACATTGCACATGCAGTGGGAGTTGTGAGTAGGTTCATGGACAACCCAGGTAAAGAGCATTGGCAAGCTGTGAAGTGGATACTTAGGTATCTAAAAGGGACAACAACAAATGCTTTGTATTTTGGAGGAACTGATATTTTTCTAGAAGGGTATGTTGATGCAAATATGGCAGGTGACAAAGATACTCGAAGGAGCACTACTGGCTATGTGTTCACGGTTGGAGGCACAGCAGTAAGCTGGGCTTCAAAGCTGCAGAAATTGGTTTCACTTTCTACCACGGAAGCAGAGTATGTAGCAATGACGGAGGCAAGCAAAGAAATTCTGTGGCTTCACAGATTCTTAGAAGAGCTTGGATTCAAACAAGACAATTGTGTCTTGTACAGTGATAGCCAAAGCGCTATCCATCTTGCGAAGAACTCAAACTTTCATTCAAGGACAAAGCACATTGAGGTGAGATATCACTTCATACGCACTCTTTTGGAAGAGGGACAACTAAAGCTAGGAAAGGTGCATACAAGTGAAAATCCTGCAGACATGTTTACAAAGGTGGTCAACAAGGAGAAGTTGAGTTTTTTCTCATCTTTAATCGGCATTCAGGGATAAGAAGCCAGAATGGAAAGCAGTCACAGGTTTGGTTTGGAGATCAGTCTCCAAGTGGGAGATTGTTAAGTATGGAGCCTGATTTACCCTTGTAATTTTCTGTGGTAAAAGCGCACATTTGTAAGGGCCCCATTATGAGGAGAAGCCATCGTGCGTGAAGGAAAATCACTCACCGGAAACCAAAATTTTCACGGACAAGAATCAGGGGCAACTTTAAAGGCCTCGGGGGCGGAGGCCCCCGAGACTTTTTTTTTCGCCGGAATATTATTTTTCACCGGAACATTATGGCCGGACGACGGCCGGAAAGTGGTTAGAAAACAACCGGTCGGTTGGCCGGTGGCCGGTAGTCAATGGTCGGTGGCCGGTGGTCGGAAGTCAATGGCCGGTGGCCGAATTCAAAAGCGGACTTGTCTTCTCAAGGGCGGCCACACATGGGCGGATTGGAGGGTCCGATTTGGACTTATTCGCACAAGGGCGGCTACACATGGCTGTCTCTCATAAGAGAGGGCAGCCCTTTTGGCCTATAAAAGGAGGCCATTTCTACACACATTTCATAGTGTGAAGTTGATGCAACAAGGTGAGTGTGAGGTGGTGAGAGTGAAGCAAGGCGGGAGCTCCATTAAGGGTATAATCCCTTTGTAAACTACTTCTTGTTTTGAAGTACTAAATCCATTGAGTGGCTGCTTTCCCGTGGACGTAGCCCACATTGGGTGAACCACGTATATCGTGTGTACTCTCTCTCTCTCTCTCTCTCTCTACTTTATAATCTCGTGTATATAAATCTGTCTTTCTCCATTAAGTAATCTACTCAATTATCTATTTAGCTATGTCTTATTTCCTAACACCCCCCCCCCCCCTCCTCAAGGGGATCAAGGGCAGGGAAATCCACGCGCGAAGGTCGGGGAGATCGCAACCCTTAGTGTCAACTCAAAAACTAAACCCAGCCACAAATTAAACCCATTAAACCCGGACATTGCTTGTTGCTTACATAAAAGGCTATAAAATTGGACAAAGGTACAACATGTGTGCGCGGTTGAGATGGTTAGCCCATGTGTCACCAACCCTGGGCTGTGAGGTCGTGGGTTCAATATCGGTTGGCGGGGGTCCCGATTTTTTAACGTTGTCCGGGTTCAGCTTTGCCCCGATTTTTGTGTTGCCCGAGTTTAATCCGCCTTGGGATCCCGCCTCTGACTTTCGGGCTGTCGATCCCTTTATCCCCCCCACTTTAATACCCTATGTTACTTAGTGTCGTGTCCCCTCCCCTACCCCGGCCTTGTGAGTAGGTTTAAGGAATCTTGGGGCTTAGAGGGCTCCCCCATAGGCCCTCTAAAGGCACCTTTGGAGGGCCCTCATAACGGATGGTTGCAACCCCATACACCTTCTGCCATTTTAGACTTGTTGCTGCACCATCATCGGAATCCACTCTTCCAATTTAGTTGGGGGGTGCTTGAAAGCACCCCCTACATTTGAGTATCGCCTTTCTGCAGGCTAGAGATGGTAGCCTCCTACGTATTGCACGTCATACTCTACAAAAATGGCATAGGTAATCAGCTACGATATGTTAACTCTCTCGTTGTGCGTAGCGTATGAGACTTTGCTTCAAATTCAAAGGGCCTACATAATATAAAGAGTCCTCTAATCTACATGGCTTAGAGTTACGTCCTGCTAGGCGCATACAACACATGCAACGCATCGACGAGGCCTACACTATGCGCTCTAAGCCCTACAAAAATTTGACAATTGACCTATTTTTGCAACGCAAGCTACTTGTCCAACAGGTAAGCGGTTGTAGTGACTGACAGTGAGCAGTTTTCAGTTACACGTAGTTTCTTTTTTGGAGGGGGGTGCAATAGGTGGGCTGGATGCATTGAATGCAAGCCAACAACAGCCTTATGTGCTGCATGCTCTATATGCACTCAGCGGGACTCGCTCTTATGAGGGGGAGCCCTGTTACGGCAAACGAAACAAGGTGCATTACCGACCCTCAATCAAAGAGCTAAAAAAGTATTTAAATAAAGACACTTTGGTCTTTGCGGCGATTGGGTGAAATATGTCTAGAAAAGGCTGGAAAAAGCAGGCACGGACAATCCATTGAAAAAGATTAACGTGGGTAGAAATGGCGTGGGAGGCAGGGACACGTGGAGCGATCCTAGGGGCTGGGTGCAGGTAAAAGGAGCGCGTTGACTGGCCGGAAATGGGAGCGTTCGCGCGTAGGCGGCCCAAAAGTTTTATGTTTATAAGAGGGCGCCAGCCGAGCCATTTCCTACCAGCCATCCAAAGTCCGCCTTGTGTGCTACCCCTTTGTGCAGGATCTGAACATCGAACCTTAATATCCGCCCCTTCCTTTGAAAAAATATACAATATTCAATATTTTACTTGACCCAATCGATTCCTAGGCTTTGACATTCAGCGTTTGCCCGCTGCGACTTGCCCCGGCTTGTCTGACCACGTCCTCTCCTTCCTGGGTATATTAGGGCTTAGACAGAAGGGCTTGTATTATATTTGTGCTTACAGCAGAGATTTGAGTTAGGATCTCTCTCTCTCTCTCTCTCTCTCTCTCTCTCTCTAACATAGGAGTCATTGTATAGACACCCACACACACACACACACACACACACACACAGGGTCTGTGCTCTCTCTCTCTCTCTCTCTCTCTCTCTCTCTCTCTCTCTCCAGAGACAACCACACACACAGCGACACAGTCTGTGCAACCGCTCAGGTGCTCACTCTGATACAGATCGGCAGCTCTCAGACGTCCACTATCACAGGACTAACCTGTAAGTCCATGCTTCTACATTTTAAAGATAGTCATTAATCTTTTATTAGATACCTTAATCACAGCGTGCATTTGAAACTTTTCAGGATTTCATGATTCGATCGTCTGCCTCATTGCAACCCGCCAGCTTCGTGAACACCGATGCTGTAACTCGGACACGCAGCAGCGTCAGATCAGCCGGTCACCCGGCATTTCGGCCTGTCAGAGCGGCAGCAGGGACAGTGGTGCGGCTGCCATCGGTGCCATTGCAGGTGAGCGCAAGCTCACCACGTCAGCTTGGAACAGCGTCTCCGCGGCAGTTGAACGCGCCACAGAGGCTCGTCTACGTGGGGACAGGGTCGCCACGCCAGCTTTCGCCATCGCAGCAGGGGTCCACGTCTACATGGACAGTGAAAGCGGTCGTGACGATAAGGCGGAAGCGCCACCCGAGCCCGAGCGAGCGGCTGACGGAGCAGGTCGACACGCTGTCGGACGCCGCCGGCCAGAAAGTCCTTCTCCAGCTCGTCAGCACTGACGTTGATCCAAGTAAGAAACCTTTTTAATTACATTTGAATCCATCTTTTGATAGGTTAAATAAAGTTGCTTTGGTCAAAATTAATGGTTATTTTTATTGAATTTGATCCTCTGAGAGTTTCGCTTTCGACCTTTTTATAAGGAAAAGTGACTTTATCATACATGGTTATTTATCACATGGTAGAATTTATTGTTCCCTCTTTTCCTAGCAAAAGTTGAGGCTAAGTTCTATGGCCTAATGATGCAGGGACGGGCACTGGGAGGCGAAGTAGCAGAGTTGCAGTCCGTGATTGGTCGGAAAAGGCTAGTATCGTTGCCGATAAGGTGCAATACACCGCCGAGTTCAAACTAAGCAACTGGTTTGGGTTGCCTGGGGCGATCACCATTGTGAATAACCATCAAAATGAGCTTTTTGTGGAAACCATAGCCCTACAAGGGCTGCCAATTGGCTCAATCTACTTCTCATGCTACACTTGGGTTCAATCCAAGTTCCAAGATCCCCAAGAGAGAGTCTTCTTCACCAATCAACCCTACTTGCCATCGGAAACTCCTCAAGGTTTGAAGGATCTTCGCGAGCAAAGCAAGGCCTCTTTTCGAGGGAATGGCAAAGGGACGAGAAAATCGTGGGAGTCAATCTATGACTATGATGTCTACAATGACATAGGGAACCCAGACAAGGGTGAAGAGTTTTCTCGTCCGATCATCGGTGGAAATGGCGAGCTTCCGTATCCGCGACGATGTCGAACAGGAAGACTTCCCACGAAAGCAGGTAGAAAGACAATTTCAAGACTTTTACGTCGGAAATTTTATCATGCTCTAGTTTGTCTAAGGTTGAATTATTCTTGTGCTCAATGATTGGCATCTATTGTTTTGCAGATGGCAATGCTGAGAGTGTGCTAGAAATGGGGCAAAATTACTATGTGCCAAGGGATGAGTCATTTCAAGAGAGAAAGCAAGAGACCTTCATAGGGAAGACTCTGAAGGGAGTGGTGCATCAGCTTCTTCCCTCCTTGGGGAAGAGTTTAAAAGAAGGCCATGAGGACTTTGATAGCTTTCAAGAGATTGATAGGTTGTATGAAGAGGGAATAAAGTTGAGGAATTTTGAAGGAGAAAATGAGGTGCTGAGAGCGATGAAGATGGGGGAAGTAACAAAGAAGATGCAAGAGACGCTAAATAATGCATCAAATCTTCTGCAGTACGCCCAGCCAGATATCCTCTCAAGTGAGTAGCCTAGTAATGTAGCTGCTGCTAATTTTGCATTTTGTGTTGATGGCTATGGCTATGCCATCACAAGAAGTTTTTGGACAAATTCTCACATTGTGACTTACCTCAACATCATGAGCTTCTGTGAGGGAGGCACCACATACCTAGCTAGGTACGATTGGGGGCAAGGGATCGCCGGCCCGGTACGCACCACATACCTAGCTAGGTACGATTGGGGGCAAGGGATCGCCGGCCCGTACCGGGCCGGCGATCCCCTGCCCCCAATCGTACCTAGCTAGGTATGTGGTGCCTCTCGAGCAGAAGCTCATGATGTTATGCATTGTATGAAAAACACTGGAAAAGACTCCATTTTCCTACATGAGAATTTTTTTTGCTGTGATGAGTGCTAATTGGCCCGCATTTTGGCAGAGGACCGCTTTGCGTGGTTGCGAGATGACGAATTCGGCCGCCAGATGCTCGCGGGCGCGAATCCCGTTCAGATTCAGCGATTGCAGGTAACAATAGTGGAACAATTCTGATGTAGTCGAGCGCTTTTTCCTCCTTTTTCTCACTGCCCCTAATTTTTCTGACTTCTCTTGTGGTTTTCCAAATAAATGCAGGAATTCCCTCCTAAGAGTGCTTTGGATCCTGCTGTGTTTGGCGACCCCCTCTCTGCACTCAAGCCCGATCATCTTGCTGGGCGCTTGGAGGGCCTCTCTGTCGAAGACGTGAGTATTTCATTCATTTTTTTAGCATAATTTACCTTAGCCTTCTGGTATGGCCCCTAACCATAGTCTCCATTTTGTTTCCCCATAGGCCATCGAACAAGGCAAGCTCTTTTTGCTGGACTACCATGACGCCTTCCTACCCTTTGTTAGCCATGTGAATGCACTCGAAGGCCGCAAAATGTATGCATCTCGGACAATTTTGTTCCACACCCGGTCGGGCTCCTTGGTTCCCTTGGCCATTGAATTGAGCTTGCCCGGCCAAAAACGCGTCTTCACACCCGGCCTAGACGCGTCCTCCTATTGGCTCTGGCAACTCGCCAAAGCCCACGTCAGCTCTAATGATGCTGGGTTCCACCAACTTGTCAATCACTGGTTAGTCTCAATTTGTTTCCTAAGCAACCAACCAAGTGGCATCATGGCCCATGCTTTTTGTTCCTAAAAAGTCTACTCATTTTGAACAATAGCTTAATTCTTTATTTTTCCTTTTGAAAGGTTAAGGAGCCATGCAGTGGTGGAGCCTTATGTGCTTGCTACAAAGAGACAGCTAAGTAGTATGCATCCCTTGTTCGCATTCCTCCAACCTCATTTCCGGTATACTCTCGAGATCAATGCTTCGGCTCGCCAGCTCTTGATCAATGCGGACGGGGTTATCGAGAATTGTTTCACACCAGGCCCCTTTGCACTACAAATGAGTTCTGCAGCTTACTCCTCCATGTGGAGATTCGACCAAGAGAGCTTGCCTGCCGACCTTGTCAAAAGGTATTTTACTTCATTTTTGAAGCACATTGTGCATTAGAACATGTGGACCTTACCTATTTGCACTAATTTGTTGGCTTATAATGTCTTTCATCTTGTATGTGTGCCTTCTTTAGCTAATTTCTTCTTATGTGATGCAGAGGGATGGCAGTGGAGGATGCAAGCCAACCTAATGGAATCAAGTTGGTCATAGAAGACTACCCATATGCATCAGATGGATTGCTCATGTGGGATGCCATCAAGACATGGGTCGACGAGTATGTGTCACTCTATTACAAGGATGCCAAGTCAGTGGAGGAAGATTTTGAGCTACAAGCATGGTGGGAGGAGATCAGAACTGTGGGACATGCAGACAAAAAGGACGAGGCATGGTGGCCCAATCTGAAAACACCCGAGAACTTAAAAGGGGTGTTGACAACAATAGTTTGGGTTGTGTCCGGGTTCCATGCGGCTGTGAATTTTGGGCAATATGCATATGGTGGCTATGTACCAAATAGACCATGCATTACAAGGAGGCTAATCCCTGAAGAGGGTACTGAGGCTTACCAAGAGTTTCTGCAAAACCCAGAAAAGTTTTTCATGTCTACATTGCCAAACCAACTACAAGCGACCACCACAATGTCCGTAGTGGACACGTTGAGTTCACACTCGCCGGACGAGGAATATCTTGGTGAGCGAGCCCAAACAAATTGGACTAAGGACGGTGATGCTAAGGATGCCTTCAAGCGGTTCTCCCTACAAATGGGTGCAATAGAGCACATGATTGCACATAGAAACCATGACCCCTCCCTCAGGAATAGAAATGGGGCTGGTGTTATCCCTTATGAGCTATTATGTCCCTCTTCTCGTCCCGGTAGAACTGCACGTGGTGTCCCTAACAGTGTCTCTATTTAGAATTCTAAATAAGCAAAATCAGAAAAGGTGGATCAAGCATAATGTGCATACACATTTGACTTGTACAAAACCATCCAATTTTGTCACATTGTTGACGTAGTATGGTAGAATGCAGCCGGGGTAAGTAGAGAAGGTGTACCTACTTCATTGTGACATGCCACAACGACACCATCGTGCTAGGTGTAAATGATTCATGCTTCATTGATTAATCCCATTTCAACTTCCTCCATTTGTACCTTGTTGGTGTGGCATGGCCCTGGCTCAAGGCTATTATAGATATTGCCAAGAAAAAATCGTTCTTGAGCTGTACTCAGAGATAGCACAATGCAATTACATCAGTTGAAGCCACTACAATAAATACAAGTTCTTTGAAGCTGAAATGACAAAAGAGGACTTCTTGGCTTTTTCATAACATTCCTGATCACAACTCCCACAAGTACTTTTCAACAAGAACCATTTATCTTGGTTTATTTGAGTCAAATTTATCTGACATTGGGGATTTATGCCTATTTTTTTTTTATTTTATTTTTTTTGCAAAACTCACTCCAGCAAGAGTGAGTGAATATTATATTAAAATCACCAAAAAATGACTCCAGCTCCATGCTCCAACCGAGCCATGGAGGACATCAGCATACCCAAACATCAACCATATCAGTCCACAAGTGAGCTTTTTACAAGGAAGCTCAAAACCGGTACATCAAGTGCTTAATTCTGACTGGCCTTTAGCTTATAACAGAGAATACTACCACTCAAATGGGTGCCACCATGACATACCTTCTCCCACAAGGGCTGCCATGCCCGGGTCAAGCAGTAGCGACGAAGATTCGGAGAGAATGTAAGCCGTAGAAGAGAGAACCAATACCGCTGATGAAGAGGTCAAAACATGCCGCACACACACCGAAGAACCACTTGGTTGCCACCCACCGGAAAGCCCTGCCACTGCCTTCAAGTGTGTGTAAGATCGTCCCAGTATGTTGTTTGCCATCCCCGAACCCAGATGCCAGATGAAGCCGCTTCACCACCATCGCTTGCTGCTGACATTGAGGAACTCTGGCCTCGTTTTCTTAAGGTCAGGCTAACGACCCAACCAGATTTATACAAGAATATAGAAGGCCAAAACAAGTTGCTGCGGCCAAAAAATTAAATGCTTCATTCTTGCAACATCATCCGCTCAAAGATTTTTCAATCTTTCTTTGTGTTTGCAACATGTAATATTAGTTATACAATGAATGTTTAATTACCCTATACTTAGAAATAAGTTTCTCAAATCTACCTACTAATCCCCAAAAAAGTGGATCTACAACCTTTCGATGCACATGTACAGTAGGGACACGATTACCAACAAACATATAATTCTCTCTCTCTCTCTCTCTCTCTCTCTCTCTCTCACACACACACAGTGCACACACAAACAACAATGACAAAAATTTTCTCCACTAGGTTATGTTTAAGATCTTCTTTTCCTTGAGAACACTAATGAGTATGCAATCCATGACAATAAATGGGACTCTAAGCAAGGTTTGTGTCGTCCTTGCAAGATATGCCTTTTGATACTCCGGAAGGAAGAGTTGCTATCTAAAAGCAGGCAACATCTTGAAAAGGTTAACCTTTTACTCTATAAACAATGAGTGTATTAATTCTTGTTTGGATGAAGAATAAGATGATAACTTTTCCACTTTGAATAAGTCATGCTAGAGTTACAAAGTATATATTCCATGTCTTAAGTACATGCAGAACCCCACATTGATGGCATCTCGATGACATAGGGTAAAAGGGCCAATAAAAAACCACCCCCCCCCCCTCCCCCTCCCCCGAGAAAGGACAATGACACCCCCAATAATAAGACAAAGCTGAACCAACTTTGTGCAATTCAAAAGAATGCTCAACGTTCGTTTTATTTGAAATGCAACCTTTTCATTGGGCAATGGATGACTTTAATCCTTGTTGGCACCCATGTCTTTCTTTTGGGGTTGGTGTGTCTTCTTTTTCACACCCATTTTTGTTACACAGGAATGCATAAATGGATTAATAACTTTCAGCTCCGATCGTCAAAAAAGTTGAGATCAATTTTTTAGTAAAGCTCTCGACGAAGCGAATCAAATGAGCTATTGATTGGTTATAATTGGGCTCGGAGATCGGAGATCTAGGCTCCTTCTCTTAGGTGGCCTTAAGTTGGGGGTTTTACCCTATAGAAGATATTGCATGCAAGAGTGTTGATTCTCTCTCTCTCTCTCTCTCTCTCTCTCTCTCTCTCTCTAGCTCTTGAATGTTAGTCCCTTCGCATCATGCACATTGCAATCCTTCAAATGATCATCTACTTGGTTGTCCTAGTTTCCTCTTGAATAATGTGGATTGAGTTCAAGACACCTTGGATACATGTTTGAGGTCTCTTGGGATTTCTTGATGTCAAAACTTCTCTCCTCCTCCTCCTCCTCCTCCTCTCTCTCTCTCTCTCTCTCTCTCTCTCTCTCTCTCTCTCTCTCCAGGATTTTCTTGCGGTGCATTTTTCTAAAGGAGACTGAACACAACAAAGCAAACCAATGTTCGATAAAAATGTGTCCTAGCTAGCCAGTTGAGGGCAAGTGAACAAGGAGAAATTTTGTCCCAAAATAGAAAAAAATAGTGTAAATTTTAAAAAAAAACTATTGTTTTAAAATTTCCTCTTGGCAATTCAAGAAAAGTAATTTTTTAAGTTTGGGAAAATAGTTTTTCGCGAACACTGAAGCAAACACTTCATTCACTCACTGAATTTTGGAGACCTATATAAGGAAGTGTTTGCTAGATTTTAAGAGGTAAGTTCCATTTTGTAAACTTTTGCCAAAACAATGAAAGTTTATGAAACTAATTGTTTGTATTTCTCGATCACCTGCAAGCGATGGTCAATAGCCCTGAAATATGCTCGATCACATGCAAACCTGGTTACCAGAGTAGTTTGGTTTTCGCAGTTTCAAGTTCCCTCCAAAACGCACTTTGAGGATGCACTTTAAGCCAAGCATACTCCACTCTCCACTAATCTCTCTCTCTCTCTCTCTCTCTCTCTCTCTCTCTCTCACACACACACACACACACACACAACACTAATAACACTCTCTCTAGTTTATGGTAGTAGCGCTTGGTTTTGCTTGCAAGATGGGCTCTTTGTCTCTTTATCTCTCTCAAGAGGATGATGCACGATCTCTGTGATGCCAAGTGTGTATGCAACCACACACATCTCGGAAGATCATGTGAGGAGTTACCGCAATTGTGCACCAGAGGGGGCATTGTATCACTATCCAACCCAAACGGACAACCCAAACCCAAATTGTATGCATGGGCTTGTTATCGATGTTTAGCCACAACCCCAGCTAGTCCCGCTCCCATAATCTGATTTGCATCTACAGTTCGCTACATTGTGCCTTACGTGACCACCCCTTGCCTACTCTTGCCTTCGTTGTTGTTGTCCAACAATGTTACCCATACCAGTTTGTCCCCGAGTTGTTGCGATTGCCTTTGTCATAGCCACTTGCTTACCTGAGGACCTATTGCGACGACAGGCTTGCAAGAAGTCGAAGGGAAGAAGGTGGCCTGTGGTTGCCTCCGTAACTCTCTCTAAGTGCATGACGTTCTGAGAAAACGACGTGTATACACTGTATATAGATCTTCTCTCTCTCTCTCTCTCTCTCTCTCTCTCTCTCTCTCTCTCTCTCTCTCTCTCACACACACACACACACACACACACACACACACACACTTGCCAAGAGGAAATTTTGCAACAGATTTGTGATGCCGCCTGCTACCTTGCAGCCAAAGGAATCCGCACGTTCAAGAGAGGGGCCAAGTTAACAACACGTGGCATGTCTCTCTACTCGAGTTTTTTTCAAGGTCCATAAAGAATTAGAATAGATGTCCAATTTGTGATTTTTTCTTTTTTACCATAAGCGCGAGGAAGATTATATTAGAAGAGCCAAGTTCTTACAAAATGGCAGTAGCGATGACTGCATATGACCTGGACCAAAAGATAAAATATACCAATTTGTGATTTTGACAAGTGAGTTCCAAAGTTAGCATGTAATGTTTGACCTTGAAAATCGGGTGATGATATTTTTCGAGCGCTTCTACCTATGTGGCACTAGCAAACACCTTTCAAAAACTTAAGATCTTTTATATCGAGGGCATTTGATAATGCCCCGTAGGCACTTGCTCCTGCCACGTAAGCAGCAGTGCTCTAAATTTAATACTAGATTGGAAAATTAAGGTCCAAAGCAACATTTTCAGCTGGGAAATCTATGTTACAAAACGGGGAATGAGAGCAATACCTACTCACAAGTAAGTGCCCAAAACGTTTCTTTCATTTCTTTTCAAAGGAATCAACGAAGATGCTTGTGTAAGGGTTGGATGAAAACTAAACTAAGTGCAAAGGGGAGCGGAAGGGGGGTGTCACATGGGCACTGAGCATGGCATGTCGATCAGATAGAGAGAGGGAAAGAGAGAGATTTTCATTGTGTTGAACACCAAGGCAAAGCAGAAGACGCAAATTTTTCTCAAAAATAGAGACTATCTCAAAGTCTTGTGTGGTGACAAATGGAGACCAAGGCAGTGCTAGAAAAAAATCCGAGGCCCAGTGTATTTTAACTGACGGAAATTGTGAAATCCTAGTTAGATTTGAGCTTGTCTTGAAGAAAACCAAAAAAATTTCACAACGGAAAAGCTTCAAAATTTCACTCAAAAACCGGGAAAATTTCAAGTTTGCTCTTGCTTTCTACGGTTTTGAAATAGGAGCACTAGCCGTGAGTTTGAGGTGCTTCATTGAGTGGCATCTCACAAGATGCTTAAGATGCTTTTATCCCTTCCTTGCAGTGTTCAGGAAAAATGTGTCTTAGCTTAATATCGTGCCGTTTTCAATTTCAAAAATGGCGATTGAGGGCAAAGGGAAAAGGAGAAATTCCGTTTCAAAATAGTGCAAAAATCTTTTAAAAACCTGGTTTTCTAGAATTTCCTATTGAAATAATTAAGGAAAGGAAGTTTGCATGTTTGGAGAAATGATTTTTTCCGGACGCTCCTTCCATCTGAGGATGGGAGATTGTGGCACGTGGAGGACAATGAGAAAGAAGAGAAATGGGCGGAGATTTTTTTTGGGCTGCAACGATAATGCGACAGAGCAGGGCGCGCAGGATTGCCAGATCATGCTTGGGTTCCAGGTCGCGCTCAAGGGGCCGCTTTGCCTCCGCTTGTCACCCTTAGAGTGCTCCGCACGATTCGAGGGGAGGGAGGGAGGAAGGGAAAGGGCGAGCGCCCTGGCTGGTGGACTCAGATGCCGACAGCACAGTGAGAAAAACAGAGGCCGAGAGGTGTTGTAGGGCAAGGCAAGGTAGGGCCAGGGCATTGCAAGCAGCACGAGCTACAGGAGGGCAGGAAGTAGAGAGAGAGAGAAGGGGAGAGAGAGAGAGAGAGAGACGCGAGGAAGGGGGCTCTATAGATACACAGAGATGGGGAGATCCCATGGCTGCGCAATGGATAGAAGGAGCGCACGGTGTACGCATGAACGATCGCCATGACTGGCAGAAGAAAGAAGAAACTCATTTTGCATTCGACTCAAAGATTCCACATGGAATCGAATCCAACAAATTAATTAATGAACGTAAGAGTGGACCGAGCAGTGTGGTTGCTTGAATCACTTGTGCACCTATAAAAGCTTGCTATAAAGAATTTAGTAGTCGTGGTGATGTAGTGTATGTTAATATGTTGATTTGTCACTGTAGCCTATTCCTATAATTGACAACACAAATTGTTAAACGTAATGTTCTTTCAAGCTTGATACAAGAGTTCTATTTGGATAGTGAGTTTATGCGTTGACGTCGTTTACATGTTTTGTAAATTATAATCATTCATTTTTTCCGCTAGGTAAGGCTGTAGAACTCTTGGGAGCAATGGTGGACCATCGGATGTAGCTTGTCGACATAGTGTCACATGGTATAAGTTAATGATGGCAAGCAAATTTTATTTTTTATTTTAAAAAGGGGCATTAACTAGGCATCTTCTTGTGTAAGCCACTATGACTAGGCATGGTGCATGTGCTCGGTCATTTCACACACACATACACACACACAAAGTGCGTGTTAATGTGTGTGAATTTGCATGTAGTCAAGAGACCTATGCACTACGATTTGAACCAATATAGTGGGGCAACTCGTCGACAAGGAAAGAGTCAGTTTTTGTGAGTGTCATTATCTACCATTGTTTCATAATGTTGAATTATCTTTTTTTTCCTGATGCGCCAGAGGTGTCAGGCCAAGGGCAAACCCAAGCGAGTAGGACTCGGGCCACAGGGCCAAGGGCCGACCGGCTGCTAAAGGCGGATAGGGGGATTCTGTTACAGTGGCCAAGGGCTATATAAACGGGGGGTTGGGCGGAGAATCCTCATAACACAGCTCCTGGGTCTTAGATTGGTATCAGAGCCTCAGGCTAAGAATAGAACTAAGGGCACATTTTTGCTTGTCATGCATGTTGCATGCAAGCAGGCAAGTTTGGGGAAGACGAAGGCCGAGGTCAACGCGTGCAGGAACTCTAAGTCGGGAAGGGAGGAAATTCCGACCTGCACGGAATTGGCCGAAAGTGGGCTCGCTGGGAGCGCTGTGGAGAAATAGCAGGATCCCGTGCTTGGGATGGCCTCAAAGGACCTCGCCATCGCGAGTTGCAGCCTCTTCTTCTCCACGCGGTGTCGGCGACATTCAGGTCTCAGAATTTTCGTTAATTGTTTTTTTTTCCCTTGAACTTGGCCAACCCTAGTGGCCTTGCTACACGGTGGTGCCCGCGCAGTATTTACCGACACGTTTTCTATACCTTCTCTTGCTTTCCTCCTCGACTCCATGACCGTCAACCAGCACTACTTGCTGTGATTCGTGCCACTTCAGCGGTCTCAGCCTGCTGCAAACCAGTTTTTGCAGTTCTTAAAAGCCGCCAATTCATCACAACGTTTCAACCGATTTGGCGCTTCCATACACTGCCAGCCACGTCGACGACGGCTGAAAACTGCCTCAGGTGTTCACGCTTCTCATCCGCTGTGAAATTGGTCGGCAAGTTTCCAGTTAATCTGGTGTATTGCATACGATGCAAACCAGGTCGCTAGCAATTCCCCATTGATCGATGCTTACAAGTGCAACTAACTCTTCCATCCTCGAGCACGACTCGAGAGTCAACAGAGGACATCAGTAACGATATGGACAACTTGGCATGCATGCTCCTGCATCATGCACGAGCACGCTAGCACAGCAGGTGCTTCATCAGGTGTGCATAGTTTATTTCAGTTTGTTTGGCTCATGTTGCATATTTTTATCAGGCAACAACGGTGCGTGCACTTTCAGCACCTCGAGAACAAGCACGGCTTGTATACATGGCTCGGAAGGGCCACTGATTTGTTGCAAACCCACAGCAAGCACGGCTTGATTATACATAGTCACGATCAGAAGCATGGCTTCTAATGCATACCTTGGTAGAGCACAGCTCATTACCACTTTACTTTTGATGTAAATGGCATCTCAAGGAGATGATCGGCATCATGTATTGCTCGACTTCATGAAGGGTGCACAAAGCTCGGCATGGCCAACTTTTGTCACTGCTTCCAGAAGCCGGCAAAGATGCTCGCCACACAACACTAGTCAATTTCATTTGAAATTGCTTGACAAGGTCAATATTTGTTTGCCATGATCTTGTACGTCGGTACCAACATCTGTTGGCTATCAAAACTAACGTACTTTTGTGAAGCAAGGCTTCAATTTGGGCATTTGGCATTGCGAATGCTCACGTTTGGCATATGCTATGAGCATACAAACTTGGGAAGGCTTTGCCAATATGCTTCCAAGCTAGCTTCATTATGTGCCAGAGGGCGTATATGATACAAGGGACGTATATGTACATACGACAGCTCCCACCCGTGCAGCCGATATGGCTAAGAGCCATTGTTAAGCGAGTTTCCTTCCACAAAATCTCGAGACAACTGGTTCTAGCAACGACCAGGTTAGCCAAGTTTAAGTTTTTCTTGTTTTTTCCATGTTCACACTTTACTTGGCCATTACTGTCATTGTGCAAAGCAAAGTGCTTTGGCAATTTTACATGAAGCAAGGCTTCTCCATTGTGCCCAGGTACTGCCCAATGACTTGGAGTCAAGGGCATTGGCACACAAGTTTGAGGAACTGGCAAAATAGGGAATATTAGCTCACACAATCCCTACCAGTTTACACTGTGCAAGGCACTTATGGTTTTGGTTCTCACGTTTGAGGCCATCACTCTCAGCAAGGTATGCTAGCGAGATAGATTTGATTCTACCGCTTCATGCATTACACTTCCGCTATCATGCTCGTAACTCTGTCAAGGACAGAATACGTGATGGATTGTTTCACCTGATTGTTGGTTACTGTCACCACACACAACACTAAAAGGAACCTAAAATTCGGACTTAATTTACAGGCAAAGTGCCAATGCCTAAGTCATTTTCATACAAATACGACCCCTACAAGGAAGGTAGGTCAAGATGTGTTTGTGTTTGGATGTTACCTCTCTCGATAAGAGAGTCATACCTGAAAACTGTGGAATGCTTATAGGATAAGCTGCAAGTCAGGCATAAGATGCGTCAGAGCACACAACTTTGGTACACTCTAAAAACATAAGGAAAGTTCCTCAACCCAGCATGCTCTTCTTCTCTCTCTCTCTCTCTCTCTCTCTCTCTCTCTCTCTCTCTCTTTAAGGGAATAATGAACATCTTCTAAGAAGCTTTTGATACGTGTTTTGCTGGAGAGTCAGTCTGAGTCAAGGTGCTCCAACTCTCACCTAGCACGTGGATAAGATGCTACTCAAATTAGTCTTCATCGGTTCGTCCATTGAACACTAATTTGCATAAGGGCTATGAGCCATGCAGGCTAAGAGCCATTGTTAAGCCAAGGGTACGACCCAACTATTGGCATTCCTTGGGTGATTGTTCTCAAGATTGAACAGATCTACCCAGGGGAGTACACCTCGACGTTAATGGACAAGCAAGAGTCTTGTCATTACGGATGTTTAGGGTGTCATTTTTGCACTACCTGTTCTCAGTGCGACACTCAAGTTGAGTTTTTGAAAATCTTCAACTCACAGTAGCTGATCTCTACAAGGAAGTATAGATGCAGCAATCAATTGAGACAGTATGGATGTCCACAGGAGCTAGGCAGTTCACTTGTGTGGATTTCCTGCTCTCTCTATAGCACTACGGAGTGTCTATGGACATAGTGTTTTGGGGTACGACCCGGCGGGTGACTACTACATCATCCCATAGGCATTGAGGATCACAGTTGATCTACCTTGAGGATCACAGTTTGATCTCTCCCAGTTAGACTTTCAAGGAAAGAATTCCGCAATCTACCACGCGGTAGCAGACAAACTCAACTTTTCAAGCTGATTCCAATCAGTATGTACACGGTTAACTATGTTGGTTACCGTTAACTGCTACTTGAGCAGTTTCTACAAAGGGTCTTACCAAGGGGTTTGACTTCGTAGATTTTAACCAAAGGGGTTGGATTGCAAAGGCAACACCCACGGTTCCCAGTGCAATATTGTTTGTTTGTTCAGGTAGGAGATGTGCTCCTCTCCGTTTGCATACGAGTAAGTGAACATTACGTTCAAATCTCCAGGTATGCATCTATTGATTTGGTGTTATTCCATTTTTTGTATGCTTTGCTTGGTTTTTTTTTCAAGATGTATAAGCACACTTGAATGTTACAGAGCCATGCCAAGGGGATGTCGCCATAAAGTATTTTGGACCAAGTATTCAATCTACCTTTCTGCCTTATGATGTTACGAACCTACTTGTAGGGTTCGATTTGGCACATGTTGTCACATGGGATACAACATGGTCTAGGAACTCAAGGAGTTCGGTTTAGCCAGTGTGGAGCATGATAATGAGGGTCCCTCTCACTCTTGTCGCAGAATGTTATCAGTTACCTCCACACACAAGTACAGCTCGTACTTGATGGATGTCACTTTTCCTGACATCCTTACTTGAGACATATTCCACATGTGGAGAATATGAATCTCTGGGACTGACATTGGTGCCCAATTCTTAATGATGTGTCGCGACGAAGTCCCTAGGTGCTGGTCGCATCCGTTCATTAGACCATTCGAAGCACACAGTATCAGGTATAATTTCAGTGGCCAGAAATTGTCGGGTACTAAGTACATACTTGTTGTGATTACAAGTGCTGTGAAACCACCTTAACGGAGGGTTGTTTCTACATATAGCAAAGTCTGCTACGTTCATGAGAATGTTTCATGGTTGGTACCTAGGTGTGACCGGGTTGTCACATTCTATTATGGTCCAACTTTTGCTGCAAAGTATGCTACGTTCATGAGAAGGTCTCATGGTTGGTTCCTAGGTGTGACCGGGTTGTCACATTCTATTATGGTCCAACTTTTGTTGCAAGATTTTCACGTAAGTATAGTGGAAAGTCTCGTCATGAAATTGCGGTTCGGATATGTTTGTGTTAAATGCATGCACACTAGGTGTTATGGGCCCTAGTGTTTAACACAAATTTATTCGGAGTGGCATGCAAATTCATGGACTTTATTGTTTCTACAATTTTTTGCACTGTCAGTGCAATTTCTCTTGCAGATTTAGTATGAGTTTACACCCTGCCATACAAGGTGATGGCTAAGTATGGGTGTTTGTGATTGGATGCTTGAAACTCCAATCTGCTTTCAACCTAGTTGGTTGTCTCCATTCCATATCGAGTATATGGCTGGCTACTCAATGTTTGAGTCATGATTTATCGTCAGTCATGGAAGACTGTCTGTAAGTGGTTGGAGGAAGTACCTCACTCTTACTGCTGTTATTCATCCCGCGTAGGATGGGCAGCTTACAAGCATTCTATTTAGTGCTAAAGGATATGCAAAGAGCATACGTTAGTAAACCACGCTAAAGGATATGCTAAGTGCATACGTTAGCAAGAAGCGAAACAACTCGATTACCTTTCTGGTTTGGAGTTTGCTTCATATGATGAAAGGCATGTTACGGCTAGTTTTAGTCTCTGCCTGTTATTCTCAAGTTATCAACCTTAATCATCAGTTTTGATGAGGTTGATGAGGGTGGCTGCTGGCAAGAAACAACAGCAAGTCAAGGACTTGGTTGCTACTGATGATTATGTCAGCATAGTACTTTCATGGAAAGATGAGCCGAGGTTGTATGGCACATTCTAGTACCTTCAGAAAGTCTGAAACTTGGGTATGCATTTAGACACCTCTTAGTTGTGATAACTCGTTTAACATTCTCAAGTGAGTTCTAAATGGAGTCTTCATGCTCTTTTGATTATGGGTCGGTTAACCAAGAGGGTTGCACAGGAACAACAATGTAGAAAGTTCAGATGTTATTCTTGATTTCATTGAACCTCCTACTGAACCGGGTTCCGATCCAACAAACCGTTGGATCCATGAGGGATGCCACGGTGGAAAACATCAGTGTTCTTACGAAGATACCACCACTTGTGTTTTCGAGGACGAAAACGCTTCTCCAAGGGGGGAGTAATGTCAGGCCAAGGGCAAACCCAGGCAAGTAGGACTTGGGCCACAGGGCCAAGGGCCAGCCGACTGCTAAAGGCGGATAGGGGGATTCTGTTACAGTGGCCAAGGGCTATATAAACGGGGGGCTGGGCGAAGAATCCTCATAAAACAGCTCCTGGGTCTTAGAAGAGGGCCCACAAGGGGAGGTGCTTATCCCTTCCAAATATTAGCCACGAAACATGGTTGGGCAAGGACCGGATACCATTGGGCAAGAGCCACACGTAGGCATCACCATGTCCACCTTATTGATGCATCACATGTTGGGAACGATGGTAAGAACTCGTAGCAACTAGCTAGAAACCTCCTCTTGGGTGACCCACCCCAAGAGGAGGATGCACTCTAGTGTCCAAGGGCAAGAGCCCTAGCAACATGAACACCAAATGAGCACAAGGTGTCTCCCTAGAAATGACCCAACTGGGGATTTGAACCCACAATCCATAGGTAGAGAGGCCAAAGCCTTACCGTTATAACAACTCTTCACGGACAATGTTTAATTATCTTACAATTGTGAAAACTAGATAGAATCAAGGATCATAAATTGTGTTACAAGTAATTTTCTTGTGTAAGACGAAATTAGGTGTGCACTAATTCACTGACATACGAGATGCATTCCGGTAGCTATCTCTTGTACACATGCTCTCTCTCTCTCTCTCTCTCTCTCTCTCTCTCATAATAAGCCCTTCTCCAAGATATATTCATCGATATTGTTCCCATTTGTATTAGCACACTTAACAATACTACTTTCTGTGTTGTGTGCCCTTGAGTTTCTCCTTCATCTCCATCACCGTCACATGCATCACTGTAGCTGTATTTCTAACAATGTTGACGGCACCTTCTTGGGTCATTTTCTTAGATTAAGATGAGATTCAATGAGCATCGCAAGGGAGCATATGCTTCGGCATCATTTTGGTCTTTTTCTTAGTATATCCTTTAGGATTATTTTGGAATTTGTTTTTAGTACTGACAATATTGTCCGTTTGTGCATATGTTTTGACAATGTAGATTTTAGTAAAACGGGAACTTTGTAAAATGTCGATTGTGTTGTGCATAGGCAACTTTTGTATCATGTATAGTCACTAGACATGGCTAGAAACAATAATATTTTCCACATGTTGTCTTTTGAGAATGGGGATACTAATTATCCCTCCCTTGTGAGCATACACGATGCGCCATGTTTATGTTGCAAAGAGTGTTGGAACATTATGTAGGGTTATGATATCATATTAGGTTCTATAGATACATGTTCAAAGGATGATGGGGTGAATATCACACCAGTTTTACTTCTAGATTTGTTTTGTCCATTGTTGACCAAGCATACTAAGATTCTAGAGATGTGAACAGTCAAAGATTTCAATGGGTCCAAGCTCAAAAATGAGAAGATGGGAGTTTGTTCTCCTCCCCTTCCAAAGCCGGATTAGAGTGATTAATGCTTTTATGATCTCGTATATTGCTTTTCTCAGCCCTGTGCTCAAGATGGCTAAGTGTAACTGGAAAGAATTCTTAAAACCAGTGAAAAGGTTTCTTTGGAAGAACAACACTAAAACCTCCCGACATGGCAGTGGGCTAGATGGGAGATAGTTGCTCGCCCGGTAGACCAAGGAGGGCCCTTTGTGCCAAATTTATGGTCTCATTGGCTAAATAGGACCAAGTTTGGGCTATCATGACCAAGGAAATGCTTGATGCAGTAAAACTGGGATCAAAAGGGGGAAAGTGGAAGGGGGTTGTGATGCACGACAAACTTCTCGCCCCGAAGTGGTCTTATCTTAGATCTGGTGGACTCTCAGGGGAGCTGATGAGAAAGTGCAAAAGTGCAGCTGAGGTTTTGGAATGGGGGGAAGTAACCAGATAATTTAAGAACTCCATGTTGCACTGGTCCCCTTGGCTCTCTTAAATATTGGGGCTGCCGCAAAGCCCCTATTGGATAGAAATGGCGAGGAATGTGAATAATAAGGGGCTCGTTCGACTAGAGCAATTCTGGGATGGCAACAGGAAGTGCTGGAAAACTGCTAACTCTTAGCCATCCAATTTCAACTGAATGGCTTTGAGATCTTACTAGTCTACAGGGTGATGAAAGAGCTTGATAAGGTGGTGATGCCAATTTGTGAATCCAGCTTGGAATGGGACGCTTGGAGATGGCCCAGGAGTAGCCTCTTTTGGAGGCATTTACCATGCATTAATGCACGAGGCTAATTGGTGTAGCCCCCTCAACAAATTATGGAAGAGGCATTGTACGAAAAAATGGTGGGAGGGAGTCATGGAGAACATCTGGAAGCGAAGGTGGCCTCAATATATGAAGATGTTTCTGTGGAAAGTGATGTGGGGTGCTCTGTCGATGGACGTAAAGATACAAGAAAGAGGAATCGGGTCCGATCGTTGCTCGGGGTAAAGAATAGCTAGTGAAGACCTAGCCCACCTTTTCATAGGATGCCAGGCAATCAGTGGCATGGCTAGGAAATTATGCAAGTGGATTCAAAGGACATGGCAAATTAAGTTTGTCAAGAATGATCTTTGGTAGTAACAGGTTGGGAAGTCCTGCTCTTCTTGTCTGCACTCAAATAATCAGATACTACTTCTTTCACCATATTTGGCAAGCAAGGAACCGCCGCGTGTTTGAGGGGGATCTGGCTGTGGCAAGCTTTTGTGAAATCATACAAGAGAGTAGAGTGATGATCCACATGATCGGAGGCAAACAAGCCTCAGAGGACTGGCCTAGAACAATACATGACATCTTGTAATAAGTAAAGCCTAGGAGTAGTAGTGGTTTCTCTGTCAAGCAGAAAACTTGTAATCCTTTGACCCTCAAGGCTCGGTCTGAGCTCGAGGTTGGTGTATATTTCTGATGTTCTTAATATTATCCACTCACAATTGTGAGTTTTGCAAAAAAAAAAAAAAAAGATTCTATAGATGTGCAGACTCACACAATTTTCCATCTCAAATTTCCTTACTAAAATTGGGTGTGTGTGTATGTGTGCATTCTCTTTGCCAAGCTAAGTTCAAAAGCTTGTTTTTGGGGGAGACCCTCATGTGTGGAGCAAGTGGTTAGGGCATTCAGTATAGGGTATACCCTCTCAAGATTATGGGCTAAAAAAGACTGCATATTTTGCTAAGAGCCGAGTAGATTTTACTGACGTGCCATGTACCAAATTGTGGTTAAGGGAGAAATTTTGGACCCCACGCACAAATTCCTTTTTGAACTAGTGCTTGAACATGGACATGGATTCAAATCGAGTAGGTAGTCATATTTTGGCTATGTAGACCCCATTTTGATGACCAAGTAGCTTCCAAGGGGCGCAAGGCCATAAGCCTTTTGGCTTAGTAGACATTTCTAGCAGAGTGACGATCCACAGGATCGGAGGCAAACAAGCCTCAGAGGACTAATCTAGAACAATACATTCATGATGACATCTTGTAATAAGTAAAGCTTAGGAGTAGTTGTGGTTTCTCTGTCAAGCAAAAAACTTGTAATCCTATGACCCTCAAGGTTGAGTCTAAGCTCGAGGTTGGTGTATATTTCCGGTGTTCTTAATACAATACTATCCACTCACAATTGTGAGTTTTGCAAAAAAAGAGAAAAAAAGAAGCAACCTTTAGCCAAACGAAAGGCACCTCAAAGAAAAGCTTCAAGAAAGGATTCAAAGTCAAATTATCAACACTCAAAGCTCACTGAAGGAAGTCGAGGAAGACCATTCCTCAAGATAATCTATGGTCAAAGCCAAGAGTCCAAAGCCTTGTCTTTCAAGGCCTCAGCAACGATTTTTTTTTCTTCACTCTCTCTCTACATTGTCTTAAGCTAAAATTTACACATCCAGGCATAATTTTTGAAATGTATGCAATCATTTTCATTTTCAGAGATGACATGGTGCTTATGATATTTTAAAGAGGTAGACAATGAACACCTCCAAATTTTATGTCGTAAAATCTAATATCTAACCAACCCAAATGATTTTCTCATATTAAATTGATCATTTAACGTGAGAAAACAGACGGGAACAAGGGTTAGAATATAGATATGTGCTCTCGAGTCTATCTTGACACGGAGCCAATGGTAAAGGGGTCCAAATGAGAGATGATATGTCAAAGAGCAAGGTTAGCTAATGGAGCTTAAAGACCTTAGGGTTAGCTTCATTAAAAACCTCCAAATGGCTAGTGTTAAAAGTCCTTTGACCTTAGGTAAGCTAGGGTTGTGCTTGAGGTGAGAACCCGACCCAAGTTTTGCTTGATGACTAAGGTGCTTGAGTTGTTATATGACTAAGGTGCTAAGGTGCTCCATGACTAAGGTGCTTGGTAGGGTAAGGTGTTCAAAAAGTCAAATCTAATCCCTACTCATGAAGGGGCAAGTTCTAATTGTAGGGGTAGAGAGAGAACACACACACACATACTCTCACACAAGGCAAGCTTGATACCAAGATGGCAAATAAAACACTTGTCAAGCTCCTCCTCTTGTTGCCCTCATGGTGTGCCTAAAGCCTTTTGGTTGGCCTCCCAAGGGGTCCAATGATAAATTAGTTAATTTAATTAATTATTTTTGTATTTATCAAGTCCTCTCTCTCAAAGGGGAAAGGGGGACAATTGTCCCAAGTCTACCCTTGTTGCTTGATATACCTCTTGTATGTGATTGTCTAGGCCTCCTGGAGAGGAGTAGCTTTGAATGGACGTTGCTGACATTGGGGATTTATGCCTAGCACTATACAATCGGGCTTACTACTAGGTCCGTTAGACTTTCATTAATTAATTAGTGGCACGGATTCCTTGGAGTCGCGAAAAGTGGAAGCAAAAGTAAAGCTTTCTCTCTGCACAGATCTGCACAATGTCACTCTCTGTTGATCTCCCACAGAGCTTCGCGCGCCAACCCCCTCCCCCCCCTTCTTCCCTTCACTCGTTGCAGGTTGCGGACGGACGCCAGGCTATGCGCATTGTTGTCCTGCAACGTGAGCATGTTTCCCTGCTCTTCGCGCATGTTTCCCTTTGAAGCACCTGAGGGGCGGTTTTGATTGACTGTCTCTTCTCCATTAACCCTCCAGTCCTGAATCAAGCAGGCGAACCCTCATCGGCTCTGCAAAGCGGGATCAGACTTGAATGGCGGTGAGCAGAGTGTTTTGCCTTCCGACCTCATTGTGCAACAGATCCTGCTCCGTCTCTCTCTCTCTCTCTCTCTCTCTCTCTCTCTCTCTCTCTCTAGCGCATTCCCAACTTGACGCCAACACTCTCTCTCTGTGGCTTGCCGGTCTCAGACATATCGTCACCAGGGATCTCCTTCTCGCACGCCGACGCACAAAAAAAATCAAAAAAATGATTAAAATACCCCTCGATTTATCAAAATACCCCTCCGTCCCACGTGCCACCACCTCTAGGCGTCATACATATCTTCTCTTTTCCACCTCAAAAGCTTTTCAAACCAAAAAAAAAAAGAATTTTGCCACCTTACCCACATTATTATGGGCCACATATCCTCCGCCTTTCCTCCAGCTGGCCGCGTTACCCTCATCCTCGCCTTTTCCTTCCCATTCAAACCAAGGGATCTTTGTAGATACCTTCTAATAAAATCCCAAACCAAAATTAGAGGGACATACTAAGGTTTGTGACACCGCTATGAAAAAACCAATTTTCTGGCTTGTTTTCTTAAGGTCAAGCTAACGACCAAACCAGGATTTATACAAGAATATAAGGCCAATGAAATTACAACAAGAATTTTCATTTTCATCTGGGAAATTTACGGGGATTTATAACTAAAGCAAATATGTGACCCGCACGTTGCTGCACCCAAAAAATTAAATGCTTCATTCTTGCAACATCATCCGCTCAAAGATTTTTCAATCCTTTCTTTGTATTTGCAACATGTAATATTAGTTTTATTTATACAATGAATGCTTAATTACCCTATACTTAAAAACAAATTTCTCAATCTACCTACTAATTCCCAAAAAAGTGGATCTACAACCTTTCGATGCATATGTACCGTAGGGACGTGATTACCAACAAATATATAACACACTCTCTCTCTCTCTCTCTCTCACACACACACACACACACACAAACAACAATGACAAATTTTGTGCAGTATGTTTAAGATCATCTTTTCCTTGAGAACACTAATGAGTATGCGATTCCATGACAATAAATGGGACTGCAAGCAAGATTTGTGTCGTCCTTGCAAGATATGCCTTTGGACTACTTCGGAAGGAAGAGTTGCTATCTAAAAGCGGTCAACATATTGAAAAGGTTAACCTTTTACTCTACAACCAATGAGTGTATTAATTCTTGTTTGGATGAAGAATAAGATGATAACTTTTCCACTTTGAATAAATCAGGCTAGAGTTACAAAGTATATATTCCATGTCTTAAGTACACGCAGAACCCAACATTGATGGCATCTCGATGGCATATAGCAGATATTGCATGCAAGAGTGTTGATTCTCTCTCTCTCTCTCTCTCTCTCTCTCTCTCTCTCTCTCTCTCTCTATAGCTCTTGAATGTTAGTCCCTTCGCATCATGCACATTGCAATCCTTCAAATGATTATCTACTTGGTTGTCCTAGTTTCCTCTTGAATAATGTGGATTGAGTTCAAGACACCTTGGATACATGTTCGAGGTCTGTTGGGGTTTCTTGATGTCAAAACTTCTCTTCTTCTGCCTCTTTTTCTTCTCCTCCTCCTCCTCCTCCTCCCTCTCTCTCTCTCTCTCTCTCTCTCTCTAGGGTTTTCTTGAGTGACTTTTTCTAAAGGAGACCGAACACAACGAAGCAAACCAATGTTTGAAAAAAATGTGTCCTAGCTAGCCGGTTGAGGGCAAGTGTAAACGGAGAAATTTTGTCCCAAAATAGAGAAAAATAGTGTAAAAAATTAAAAAAACTATTTTTTTAAATTTCCTCTTGGCAAATTCAAGAAAAGGAATTTTTTATGTTTGAGAAAATGGTTCTTCCCGAACACTGAAGCAAATTCTTCATACACTCGATGAATTTTGGAGACCTATAAAAGGAAGTGTTTGCTAGATTTTAAGAGATGAGTTCCATTTTGTAAACTTTTGCCAAAATAATGAAAGTTTATTAAACTATCCTGTTTGTATTTCTCGATCACCTGCAAGCGATGGTCAATAGCCCTGAAATACGCTCGATCACATGCAAACCTGGTTACCACATTAGCTTGGTTTTCACAGTTTCAAGTTCCTTCCAAAACGCACTTTGAGGATGCACTTTAAGCCAAACACACTCCTCTCCCCACTAATCTCTCTCTCTCTCTCTCTCTCTCTCTCTCTCTCTCTCTCTCTCACACACACACACACACACACACACACACACACACACACACACACATCACTAATAACACTGTCTCTCTAGTTTATGGTAGTAGTGCTTGGTTTTGCTTGCAAGATGGGCTCTTTGTCTCTTTATCTCTCTCAAGAGGATGATGCACGACCTCTGTGATGCCAAGTGTGTATGCACACACACACATGTCGGAAGATCACATGAGGAGTTGCCGCAATTGCGCACCAGAGGTGGCATTGTAGCACTATCCAACCCAAACGGACAATCGCTCTGATCCATTTTTGGAGGCAAGACCTAAGCGCATGGGCTTGTTATCGGCGTTTAGCCACAACCCCAACTAGTCCCGCTCCCACAATCTGATTTGCATCTACAGTTGGTTGCATGGTGCCCCACGTGACCAGCCCTTGCCTATTGTTGCCTTCGTTGCTGTTGTCCAACGGCGTCACTGAGACCAGTTCGTCCCCGAGTTGTTGCGATTGCCTTTATCATAGCCACTTGCTTACTTGAGGAGCCATTGCGGTGGCAGACTTGCGGGAAGTCGAAGGGCAGAACGTGGCATGTGGTTGCCTCCGTAACTCTCTCTAAGCGCATGACGTTCTGAGAAAATGACATGTATACATTGTATATAGATCTTCTCTCTCTCTCTCTCTCTCTCTCTCTCTCTCTCTCTCTCTCTCTCTCACACACACACACACACACACACACACACACACACACACACACACACACACCTGCCAAGAGGAAATTTCGCAACAGATTTGTGATGCCGCCTACTAGCTTGCTGCCAAAGGAATCTGCACGTTTAAGAGAGGGGCCAAGTTAACAACACCTGGCATGTCTCTCTACTCGAGTTTTTTTCAAGCTCCATAAAGAATCGGAATAGATGTCCAATTTGTGACTTTTTCTTTTAACCATAAGCGCGAGGAAGATTATATTAGAAGAGCCAAGTTCTTACAAAATGGCAGTAGCAATGATTGCATATGACCTGGACCAAAAGGTAAAATATACCAATTTGTGATATTTCTTTTAAAGGGCGCGAGAGTTTTATATTAAGTAGAGAACAAAATTACATTGTAGAGCTTTGCAAACTATTGACTCCGAGTTCCTTTGATCCGATAGTATCGATTTACATTCTGAGGCATTTACAAAATTGTCTAGGGGATCATAAAAAATCTCTAACTTCTGCATACACATAACATTTAAATTGTCAGATTTTCTAGAAAGTCCTGCATATAGGCGACCAACCGTATTTCAACATCCATTCTGCATTCGTCCAGCATCCTCTGCAGGTGCGTGTATGATCCGTCAAGGAGGACCTCTTGTTGCTTGTTGATGTTGGCGCTGTTGTAGTAGCTCATACAGTCAATAAGCACTTTGTAGCTTGCTTCATACACTCTGCATTGGTCAAGCTTAGCTTGTTAACCTGTACAGGGAAAAGCAATGAAAAAGTTCTCTCAGACTTTTAGTCTGGTAAGCCCTGTTAAACAACCTATCATTTCGGTCAGACCAAATGATCCCGAAGAACTCCCCTCTTATCCTATTCCAAAAAAATGACAATAAAGACACTGAATCCCCTAAAAGAAATTGCTTCCAACTTAGCGTGAGTCCTAGTCCATCATTTAGAGGAGACAAAATCTCTATGCTTTTAGAACAGTTAATGAAAAGGTGAGGGAAATCCTCTTCGACCTTGTTGCACCGCAAGCAAACCCCATTTCCTAAGCCAGCGATCTTCATTCTATGGCCTGTCCAGACTACTTTGTGCATAATTAACCAGAGTAAGATGGAATGTTTTGCTGGGATACCCCTATTCCATATAGCCTGGAATTTGAATGTCCATTGCCTAAGGTCAAGTGAAACATTCCATTTCCTGTTAAGTGAAATGTGCAGAGATTCCGTTAGGTTTGGGGTTAGAGTGGGAGGGTTAAGCAATGCACTACCATTTGACCAATAAAACGCCTTGGAGGAGGGGTCGAGCTCACTTGAGAGGGTCCATTCTAGTTCCCTTGGGAAGAGGGCCTTCTGTCTTTCGATTAATGATAATTCCCAAGGTTGTAGGTTGTATCGACTTGTGAGCTCGGTAAGGGAGAGCCACCAGGTTGAGATGCCTTTGTTGTGGATGCGTTTGGCTGTCCTAATCTGTGCCTGACTGAGGGGGGGGGATAGGAGGCATTGCCCACCATAATGATTCATGGGATCTTAGATGGAGGTAGTTCTAGGATTCCCAATTTACTCTTAAGTGCTCTCTATACCTGTTCCAAGCTCCTCACAACGATCTGAGGAGGGGGGAGCCACTGGGAGTTATCTCCACAGGGCCAAAGAAGATGGAGATCCATGGTAGTGGAAGCATCCCCTTGCTTCCTTTAACTGTGAACTTGCTGATATTTCTGAATATCAATGTTGACCACTCCTCTTCAGGATTGTCTAAGGCTCTGAGGATGAGTTTGACTGCAAGCTTGTCAGCCCATTTACTGAAGTTAGGGAGTCCAAGTCCTCCTTGAGACTTGGGTAGGCAACAAACTTCCCGACTGACCTTTGCTAGGACTTTTCTCATTGGGTCCCCTGACCAAAGGAAATTTCTACATGCTCTAGTTAGTTCCTTTAGGTGAGAGTCTGGGGGTCTCTAGAAGGAGAGAAAAAATAACATGTAGCATGAGATAAAATGCTTAATGACCAGTGCTCTTCCTGCGATATTGGCCTGGAAACCATTCCATTGATTTAATTTGGAGGAGAAGCGTTCTAGAACCCATTGCCACCTTTGGGCCATGGAGATCCTAAATCCAAAAGGAATACCTAATAGTATGAAGATGACCCCGTCTTGTAGGATTGTGCAGCCTTGTTCTGTGATCCATCTAGGGAGTGGAGAGAGGGAAGCCTTGATTCCAGTTTTAGCATGGTTGATCCGAGATCTCGATGTTGTGCAGAATGTGTTCAGACATCTCCAGAAGCTTTGAAGTGTCTGTTTGTCATTATTGAGAAGACCATTGGTGTCATCAGCGAATTGAGAAAGGCATTGCTGTCTGCCATCTAGTAACAATATACCTTTGAGAACCCCTTCCTGCATTCTGGCTTTAACCAGCCAATGGAGAGAGTCTGCAGCAGTGGCAAAGAGTAGGGGGGCAAGGGGGCATCCTTGCCTAATCGAGCGATTGAGAGGGAATGGCTCCGAGATGCCATTGTTAACTGCTACTCTTGCATGTGCATTCCCTAAAAGAGTCATAATGAATCTGATTATACCTGGTCCAAAACCCATCATGGCTAGACAGTCGAGTATGAATGTCCATTCCACTCTGTCATAGGCTTTGTCGAAGTCGACTTTGACAAAGACGAAATCCTGACACGTGTCTTCTACGTGTTCTATTCCCTCCCACAATGCAATGACTGCCTCCATGATTCTCCTTCCTTTGATGAATCCTTTTTGTTCTGTGCACAGCCACTCAGCATGGGCGGGGGATATCCTAAGAGCTATAGCTTTGGCAAATATTTTGTAGACTGAATTTAGCATGGTGAGTGGTCTCCAATTTGCAATGTTCTATTTGGGCCCCTTCTTATGTAGAACTTTGATGACTCCAGTATTGAGTTGAACTGGTAGGGCTCCATGCTTGACTGATTCCTCCAAGACTTTTAGGAGGATAGGAGCAAGCACTTCCTTGAAGGTCTAGTAGAATTCTACCGGGAGTCCATCCAGGCTAGGAGTCTTCTTCGGCTTTAAGGACTCAATTGATTTTTTTATTTCCCAAACTGTGATCCCTGAGTCTAGTTGGACTGCTATGTGTGAGGGGATCACTCGGTTCCTACAATGTTTGGTTTGGTCTCGGGCTGTTGGTCTCGGGCTGAGCTTACCTCCTCATTCAGAATTTCCTTAGGACTGAAAAGCAAGGAGAAGTGCTCCTTTACAATATCCAAATTTTCACATTCATTACTGGCCGTGCCCTTAGGTCCCCCTAACAAAGGGATGGCCTCTCTACTATGCTTCTTTCTGAGGATTTGAAACATTTCTTTAGTAGGTTTGTCTACTTTGCCTGCCCACCTGTCCCTAAAGAAGACTGCAACATGTTTGAGGGTGAGGTCCTCCTCAACCCGAAGTTGGTGCCTTAGGGTGGCAATCTTGTCCTGCGTATCAGTGTTAAGGCTTTTGCTACCCTCCAAATCAGCCAGTTCACTATATATTTGATCTTTGCGCTTCCTCCTTATTTTTGTGACTTTCTTTCTGAACATTATCAAATTTTTATGAGTATTTTGTATAGCCACTGTCCATGCCTTGGATGGAGTGAGACCCTTTGAAAAAGCCTGTACCTAGATTGCCTTTATGCTGGTCTGTATTTCTTCCAATTGAAACAAGGAGAAGTTAGTGTGAAACCAGTGGTTCATTATTTTCTTGCATTTGTCATCTAGGGTAATCACTAGAGGATAGTGATCCGAGGTGCAAGAAGTGATCCTAGGTTTGGCCTTGATTATGTTGAAGCTTCTGGCCAAGGCAGTGCTTAGGTAGCATCTGTCTAGCCTTGCTTTTCTAGCAATAAGTCCGCTCGAGTAGTTCTGCCAAGTGAAATCTCTAGGAGATCCGACATCCCACAGGTCGAGGTGCTCCTTTAAGTGGTTCCATTCATGTCGCTCTGCTCCATTGATGACATTCCCTCGGTGAAGAAAACGGTCTTCTATGTTTTCTACCATATTGAAGTCCCCAATGAGAATGGTGGGTTCATTTAGGGTTGTAAGTTGCTGCCATAGTTGGGTGCTATCTTTGACAGAGCCTCCTGCGTAGACATACAATACCATACATTGAACAGGGGACTCAACAGCCACTCCTACCCAATAGGTACCTTTGCTTGAATTGGTCGCATTCACTTTCCATGATAGAGGTATGCCAATGGCAGTGCCTCCCGATCCCCTTTCATGTGAGGAGCAGGACCATATGTGTTCTTTAGAGATAACGTTCAGCCTTTGGGAGAGCTCGTCTCCAGTAGTTTTTATCTCTTGCAGCCCAATGACGTCGACAGGAAAATTCTTGAGCCATCCTCTGACTTTCTTTGCTTTGAGAGGGTCTGGAAGACCCTTGATATTCCAAGAGACTACTTTCATCGAGGAATGAGTTTATCCTTGCGGTTCTTAGTCTGGGCTCGAGGAGAGGGTTGCGACACTGAGTTGTGCCCCCTCTTATTGTCCTTCTGCACTTCCATTGTGGATGGCCCTACCTCAGCGTTGACCTTCTGAATAGGAGCTACATTTTCTTTGTTAGGGTCGTTACGTGAAGTTGTCCTGTTATGGTTTGGGTCCATCCCCTGGTCCGCTTGGTTTACTTGTCTTTCCAATCTAGCGTCATCATCTTCTTCTTCCTCTGAGTCGGGTTCGATGGATTCTGCCACATCAGATTCTTCCCACTTTGGCAATGCAGCTAGCAGGGCGAATCTGTTGGGACCCCGTGTTTTGCTCTTGTCTGTTTGATTTTTGTTGGCCAATACCTTCTCTGGCTTGGGGGGAGGGGGTGATGGGGCATTCGGGGGTACAGGAGGGATGTTTTTATTATGATTAGCGTTCGTGGGGGCTTGGTCTACTTTAGGGGTTTTCTTTGGACATTCCCTAACGAAGTGTCCTTTCGCTCCGCAGTGAAAACAAGCATTCGGCAGGTATTTGTAGCTCAAGGGTTGCTCGAAGCACTCTCCGTTGTCCAATGCAATAAGCATCGATTGAGGGAGGTCGACTGAGATGTCCATCTCAATGAGGGCTTGTGAGTGCCATGCAGGGATGTAGTCCCCTCTAGGTCTGCCTCCTAGGACTTTGCCTAACTGAGCTCCTATGACTCTGAGGTGGTTGTGATAGTGAAGGGGGAGGTTTGGGAACTCGACCCAGACAGGGAAGTGATTGAGTGAGTCGCTTTCTGCTTTGTAGTCCTTGTTCCATTTGAACATGCAGAGGGGGGTCACTCGTAGTAACCATTGCCCAGTGCTTAGCACTCGGAATGCCATATCCGCCGTCTTAAACACGAAGACATACTGGTTTCTGGGTAAAGCCTGTATGGTCTCCACTTCAGCCCCTATAGCCCCCCATTGGTTTCGAATCCACCCACGTAGGACGTCTGCAAGTGGGCAAGGGCCGGTGAGAAGCCCTATCAATGCCCTGTTCTCCAAATCACTTTGGGTTTTCCTAACCTGAACAGCAGGTAGTAAGACATAGGGCTTACCGGTTCCATGCGATTGATCGCCTCCTGCAGGAGTCTTGTTGCCTCCTCCTTGTTGAGTGCCCGCAGCATGGCCATGGGGGGCTGGAGCGGGAGGGCCCTCAGAGGAATCCGCAGGTCCACTTGCATGCTGAGGGTGAGCTGATTGCTGAGAGAAGAAGCCGAAATCATGGCGCAAGAGCCTTGCAGCCTCGAGCTTCTCTGCACTCCCGAGCAGCGGGCTATGGTGGTCTATCTCGTTGAGCAGCGCTGCGGCTAGGGGGTTGTGCGGGGCGAATGAGGTTGGGTCGAAGTCAGTGAGGCCACCGCAATGCAGTATCGGGCAGTTATATTGCACGAGTGCATGATGGGGGAGCGTGCCGGTAGCCCAAATATTGCGGGGTCTCGTGCCAGAGCTTTGATGTGGTGAGATGATGGGAGAAGTCATCTTGCATGGAGCGTGATGAGAGCCGCTGCCGTGACAGAGGCTATGACCAGGCTAGGGTTCCATCGCTAGGGTTTTTGAAGTTCAAGTCCAGACTTTATGCAAGGGCGAGGGGATCCAATTTGTGATTTTGACAAGTGAGTTCCAAAGTTAGCACTTAATGTTTGACCTTGAAAATCGGGCGATGATATTTTCCGAGAGCTTCTACCTATGTAGCACTAGCAAACAACTTTCAAAAAACTTGAGGTCTTTTATATCGAGGGCATTTGATAATGCCACGTAGGCACTTGCGAGTGCCATGTAGGCACTTGCTCTAATTTTAATACTAGATTGGAAAATTAAGGTCCAAAGCAACATTTTCAGCTGGGGAAATCTATGTTACAAAAATGGGAATGAGAGCAATACCTAATCGTTATATTATACCTACAGTGGCTCCTCCAGCTTTCACTTTTCAATACATAGTATCTTCCCAAGATGCTTCAGCATCTCGAGTTAGCTTCAAAAGCACCCCTAATCCCTAGGATTTGACCTCAGCACGTAGACACTAAAAAGACAAGCTTAACTACTAGGCTATACGCCTTGGCTGCTCTTAGGGCTCTCTTAAGCACTTAAAAAAACAAAATCCCCCTCCCTTTCCTTTTTTTTTTTCAAAAACTAATTAATTAATTGTTTGTAAAAAAAGTCATTTTGGCTACTACTCACAATCATCAATGACTTGTGATATAAAGAATTTAGTAGTAGTCATGCTGTATGTTACTATGTTGATTTGCCATTCTAGCATATTTCTATAATGGACAACACAAATTGTTAAACGTAATGTTCATTCAAGCTTGATACAAGAGTTCTATTTGGATAGTGAGCTTATGCGTTGACGTTGATGCCTCACATTGTGACTTACCTCACATCATGAGCTTCCCACATTGTCACTTACCTCAACATCGTGAGCTTCTGTGAGGGAGGCACGGCATACTTAGCTAGGTACGATTGGGGGTAGGGGACTGCCGGCCCGCCCTAGTGTCTTTCTAAATCTTCTTGTGCTTATGCTTGCCTAACATTGTGTGACCACACCAATACAAAATTTTCTCTTTGTTCATTTTCGTCTACGCATGTTTTGTAAATTGAAATCATTCATTCCTCCCCCCCCCCCCCCCCCCCCCCCCACCCCACCCACCCCCCCCCAATGTAAGGGTGTTGAACTCTTGGGAGCAATTGTGGACCATAGGATAAAGCTTGTCAACATAGTGTCACATGGTATAAGTTAAATGATGGAAAGCAATTTTTTATTTTTTATTTTAAAAAGGGGCATTAACTAGGCATCTTCTTGTGTAGGCCACTATGACTAGGCATGGTGCATGTGCTCGTTCATCTCACTCACACACAAAGTGCGTGTTAATGTGTGTGAATTTACATGTAGACAAGAGACCTATGCACTACGATTTGAACCAATATGGTGGGCAACTCGTCGACATGGAAAGAGTCAGTTTTTGTGAGTGTCATTATCTACCATTGTTTCATAATGTTGATTTATCTTTTTTTTCTTGACGTGCCAAAGGGCCCACAAGGGGAGGTGCTTATCCCTTCCAAATATTAGCCACGAAACATGGTTGGGGCAAGGGCCGGATACCATTGGGCAAGAGCCACCTGTAGGCATCATCGTGTCCACCTTATTGATGCACCACATGTTGGGAACGATGCTAAGAACTCCTATTAACTAGCTAGAAACCTCTTCCTCGGGTGACCAACCCCAGGAGGAGGATGCACCCTAATGTCCAAGGGCAAGAGCCCTAGCAACATGAACACCAAGTGAGCACAAGGTGTCTCTATAGAGGTGACCCAACTGGGGATTTGAACCCACAATCCATAGGTAGAGAGGGCAAAGCCTTACCGTTATAACAACTCTTTGGGGACAATGTTGAATTATCTTACAATTGTGAAATATAGATAGAATCAAGGATCAGAAATTGTGTTACGAGTAATTGTCTTGTGTAAGACGAAATTAGGTGTGCACTAATTCACTGACATACGAGATGCATTCCGGTAGCTATTACTTGTACACATGCTCTCTCTCTCTCTCTCTCTCTCTCTCTCTCTCTCTCTCTCTCTCCACTTATAATAAGCCCTTCTCTAAGATATATTCATCGATATTGTTCCCATAGAAGAAGCTCTATGCCCATCTTATCCATATGTTTGTCGAAATATTATGGTAGCAATGCGTGTGAAAACACCAGGAACATCGAGACACATTTTCCCCTTGCTCAGAGGTTTTTTTTCCCTCAACTTATAGATACACCCTTTCCTTTGTATTAGCACACTTAACAATCCTACTCCCTGTGTTGTGTGCCCTTGAGTTTCTCCTTCATCTCCATCACCGTCACGTGCATTACTGTAGCTGTATTTCTAACAATGTTGAAGGCACCTTCTTGGGTTATTTTCTTAGATTAAGGTGATATTCGATGAGCATCGCAAGGGAACATATGCTTCGGCATCATTTTGGTCTTTTTTTTCTATTATATCCTTTAGGATCATTTTGGGATTTGTTTCCAGTACTAACAATTTTGTCCGTATGTGCATATGTATTGACAATGTAGATTTTAGTAAAACGGGAACTTTGTAGCCTTCTGTGGATTGTGTTGTACACACACATTGGTTTTGTGTAGTCTTTCCTGTACATAGGCAACTTTTGTACCATGTATAGTCACTAGACATAGCTAGAAACAATAATATTTTCCACATGTTGTCTTTTGAGGACAACTTGGATGGGGACACTGATTACATGATTTAGCACCATGTTTATGTTGCAAAGAGTGTCGGAACATTAGGTAGGGTTATGATCAGGGCTGGAAATTGCAGGGCACCCTTGCTCTTCCTAGGGAAGGGGAACTTTTATGGTTGCCAGTCCCATGGGAAGGGTAATATTGTGGTCCCAACCTTCACGATGCAACGTTAAAAATTTTCCACCCTTCCAATCTAAACACAATAAAGTTGTGATTGCGAATCTTGGCATTATAGAATGTCAAGTTATGATTAGCTTAGCATTAAACACAAATGTGTTGTCCTAGTACAATCAAACATATAAAATGAGATGTAGATGGTAGGCTGATGTTGTTGCATTGGGAGGTCGGGACAAATCAATTTAAATGCAGGCAAACCATTCTTGAAACAAAAAACGCAATGCCAATTCATATGCCAGGCATCAAAGAGGTAAAACTTGTGCGAAGATTTAAATGGGCTATTTAGCAATAGTGGTTGTCCGCTAAGAACAAAAACGCACCATCCATTGATTGCATGTAGAGAAGGCAGATTGGCTATCACGCTTTATACTAAATAGTGGCTCCCATTGAGTATCTCCAATCGCTTCGAGTTGAGCACACAACATTGCATTAGTGAAAAATCTCAAGTTTGCAAAAGCACAGTAGACTCGAGAGCAAATGAAATTTTAGGCAATTATTATAAACCTCCTAAGACCAAGCTCCGAAGTAGTGATGTGTAGCCCCGTTATCAGTCCAAGTAATATATGATAGAAATGTAGTATTCTGAGTAACAGAAAAGGAAAGTCTCAATAAGGGACTCTCCACTCTCGACTCTAGAGTCGACACCCAATTTCCAAAGTGGGCACCTAGTTGTACATGTTGGATAGTGGCTAGCATGAAGTAACCCCTGCAGGGAAATTTGGGAGCTTGCCCTTCATGGGGAAGGTTTACTATGCAAGGACCCTTCATTGAGGAAGGGATCCTTGACCAACATGCTCTTCTGAGTGAAGGGCTTACAAATTTTTGCCATGCATGTGCAGGGCAAAACGCCTCGGGAAGGGCGGACAGGGTTGCAATTTTCGACCCTGGTTATGATATCATATTAGGTTCTATAGATACATGTTCAAAGGATGATGGGGTGACTATCACACCAGTTTTGCTTCTAGATTTGTTTTGTCCATTGTTGGCCAAGCATACTAAAATTCTAGAGATGTGTACCCTCATACAATTTACTATCTCAAATTTCCTTACTAAAATTGTGTGTGTCTGTATGTGTGCATTCTCTTTGCCAAGCTCAGTTCAAAAGCTTGTTTTTGGGGGAGACCCTCACAAAGAGACCATGTGTGTAGCAAGTGGTTAGGGCATTCAATATAGGGTATACCCTCTCAAGATTGTGGGCTAAAAAAGATTGCATATTTTGCTAAGAGCCAAGTAGATTTTATCGACGTGCCATGTATCGAATTGTGGTTAAGGGAGAAATTTTGGGTCCACCGACCCCACACACAAATTCCTTTTTGACTAGTGCTTGAACATGGACATGGATTCAAATCGAGTAGGTAGTCATATTTTGGCTATGTAGACCCCATTTTGATGACCAAGTAGCTTCCAAGGGGCGCAAGGCCATAAGCCTTTTGGCATTTCCACAAGGCCTGTCACCCCAAGGGCTTCAAAATTTTGTCCTAGGGATCATTCCCAACCATAGTCAGCGCCTTGGTCAAATTTGGAAACCAAGAGGAAGCTCCCACCTGTAGTAGAACTTTAAGAAGGAGCAACCTTTAGCCAAACCAAAGGCACCTCAAAGAAAAGCCTCAAAGAAAAGCTTCAAGAAAGGATTCAAAGTCAAATTATCGTCACTCAAAGCTCACTAGGTAGCCAAAACGACTTTTTTACAAACCATTAATTAATTAGTTTTTTGGTGTGTGTGTGTGTGTTGGGGGGGGGGGGGGGGGGGGGGGGGGGGGGTTATTTGTTTTTTTTAGTGCTTAAGGGAGCCTTAGGGCAGCCAAGGCGAATAGCCTAGTGGTCAAGCTTGTCTTTTTAGTGTCTATCGTGCTGAGGTCAAATCCTAGGGATTAGGGGTGCTTTTGAAGCTCACTAAAGGAATTCGAGGAAGACCATTCCTCAAGATAATCTATGGTCAAAGCCAAATTCTTTGAGTCCAAAGCCTTGTCTTTCAAGTACTCAACAACGATTTTTTCCTCACTCTCTCTCTCTACATTGTCTTAAGCTAAAATTTACAGATGCAAGCATAATTCTTGAAATGTTTGCAATCATTTTCATTTTTGTTTACAGAGATGACATGGTGCTTATGATATTTTAAAAGGTAGACAATGAACACCTCCAAATGTTATGTCTTAAAATCTAATATCTAACCAACCCAAATGATTTTCTCATATTAAATTGATCATTTAATGTGGGAGAATAGACGGGAACAAGGGTTAGAATATAGTTATGTGCTTTCGGGTCTATCTTGATACGGAGCCAATGGTAAAGGGGCCCAAATGAGAGATGATATGTCAAAAAGAGCAAGGTTAGCTAATGGAGCTTCAAGACCTTAGGGTTAACTTCATTAAAGACCTCCAAATGGCTAGTGTTAAAAGTCCTTTGACCTTAGGTAAGCCAGGGTTGTGCTTGAGGTGAGAACCCGACCCAAGCTTGAGGTGCTTGTCGGGTTTGCTGACTAAGGTGCTTAAGGTGCTTTATGACTAAGGTGCTAAGGTGCTCCATGACTAAGGTGCTTGGGAGGGTAAGGTGTTCAAAAAGTCAAATCTAGTCCCTATTCATGAGGAGGCAAGCCCTAATTCTAGGGGCTAGAGAGAGAACACACACACTCACACAAGGCAAGCTTGGTACCAAGATGGCAGATAAGACACTTGTCAAGCTCCTCCTCATGTTGCCCTCATGGTGTGCCTAAGCCTTTTGGTTGGCCTCCCAAGGGGTCCAATGATAAATTAGTTAATTTAATTAACTATTTTTGTATTTATCAAGTTCTCTCTCTCAAAGTGGAAAGGGAGACACTTGTCCCAAGTCTACCCTCGTTGCTTAATATACTTCTTGCATGTGATTGGCTAGGTCTGGAGGGGTCCAATGAGCTTCAAGAATGAGCTAACGGGGGGGGAGGGGGCGGGGTCGACCAAAGTAAGAAGGGGCGTTGCTTGGGGGGTATACTCTCCCACACACACTCACACACACTCTCATTGTGTGAAGTGCAAATTGCAAAGTGCTAGAGATCCATCTCCTTCTCCAAGTTAGTAGAGAAGTTGAGAGCCTACACCAACACTCTTGGCTATGGAATGCAAATCCAACTAAGAGCCATGCTTCAATGCTTAAGCTTGCCATCTTTTCCATCTTCATTACTATGCTATTATGTTTGTTAGCAAGAAGAGTGATGATAAGTGAGGAACTATTTCTTTCTCCTATGAATCTTCCTCTTTCCTACCCTCATTCCCCGCTAGCTCTCTCTACCTTCAAAGGTGTTTGCGGCCTTGGGACTGAGGCTTGGGATAGTTAATGCTTTTTGCAAAGTTTATGTTATGGTCATGATGCATGAAGCTTTCCATTTTCATTGCATTACCTAGGTCACAAGGAACACAAAGATTGTATTGTACCAAGTCTCTCTTGATGGGAAAATCTATAATACAAATGCCTATTGGAGGAGGGACCGCCGATTCCACATAAATCCGGTCCTCAACTGTTGTCTTGTTCTCTAAATTCTCTCTCGCAAAAGTATTGTTCATGCCAAGTTAACTAACTATTATGATTATGTTGCTACCGTCAATTAAGTTCACCCTCTATGCTATAAAAGTAGTCTCACAAAAATGTTCTCTCTAATTCTCTTAATTTCGCTATTCTCAAAGTTCATAGATCATTTGCATTACGTTGGTATCAGAGCATTTGGTTTCTCTTTTCTTGCTTAAGAAGAGAGGTTCTTAAGTAGCCTATTAATGTTTGATTTTGTTAATTATATTAGGGTAAGTGGGACTGGGATCTATTATCGGTTTTGTTGAGCCCACTATGTGAAATATGGTGCACAAAGAATATACTAAGTAAAAACACAAATCTGTTAACATGGCTGACAATAACCAAGAGAGTAGAATGAACATTGGTAATTGTTAGCAGCAAGCTAACTCGGATAACATTTTTCGAAGCTTTTATTGTAAAAACACTTATTATTTTGATAAATCGAGAATGGTCTAACTCCTACTTTCCAGATAAATAGTGTAATTGATGAGTCGGGGCTACAAGCTTCTAGATTGTATCAACCTATCTTTAGTTAGAGCTCCTCAATTATTAGTTTTGACCACACAAAACCTTGGCTAAGGTATAAAAGCCAATTTTTGTAAGTATTTTATAAGTTTTTTGGATAATAGAAACACAGCATGAGCTAACGACACTCACTTCTCTCCTTCTCACGCTTCCTACTCCCTTTCTGCTTGTCACATTGCAGTGCCGTCTGTTGCGTTGCAACCGCAACAGGTAAGAGCTCTACGCATTGACGTAAGCCTTTCATGGTAATCCGTAGTTTTTGGTGTCGCGGATCCGCGGTTTAATTTCATCATAAGTAGGAATTTAAGTTTCAAAATCATAAAATAAGTATAGGCGGGGTATTGGGGCATCATTGCTAAGCATTTAGATGCATTTTGGATCGGAAACGACTAGGACAAAAACTCACTGCTATTAATAATTGTGATTTTTGCACTTGACCTAAAGTGAGATTTGAGACCATAAGCATGTGTACTTAGGTCTTATAAACATTTCCTAAAAGTTTCGTAACGTTTGGATGTCGTTTGATGCTGTACCGATTGTGATTTGTTTGCCGATTTAGCGACTAGCTTTTGGTGATTTCTGTCATTTGAGTGTAGCTTGAGATAGATGCGAGTTGTTTGTTGTTTTCCAAGAGATTGAAAACCTCTTGTAGCCTCTATGCACTAGTTGAGTCAGGTTTTTCCCATGGATTGACAATTATATTCGTGGTTCTCGCCATGTCTGCAATAAGATAGGAGTGAGGTTAGACACCCGTCCCACATTTGGCGCCACTGTCGGGAAACGAAGAGACCTAAACTAAGAAAAAACACCAGCGTCTTATGAAGTTATCCTTTAACTTCCTGTAAGATCACCTAGAGTCAGAACTTTCTTTTTAAAACCGCATAGCTTAAGATTGGCGTCTTTTGTTGTGTAGAGGTAGCTTGGAAGTAGGTTGTACTTGCTAAGTACCTTTTAGGATTGTAGGACTGTAGGATTAGATTAGAATTTTGAGAATGATTGATGGACGAGACAAGTCTTAAGATCAAAGCTCAAAAAACCATTAAAAACAAGAAAACGAGTGTTTGTGGACACTTTCCACAACCCCATTGAAGTAGAATCTAGGAGTAGGGTAAGTAGAATCCGAGGTGGGATCCCAGAACATTTCTCTCTCCAAAAGAATTATTTGTGACTTATTTATGTGAAGTTACAGAATTTACGGCTGGAAACAACACCAAAAGATTGTCAACCATTGAATCCGACTGGAGATTATGCTTTAAACGTTGTATGAACTAGTGGGTAAGTGTACGGATGTATTTGAGGTAAATTTTTAAGAGTTTGCAAAAACTTAAACTATTTACTTTTTCTTAACATTTTAGGCCAAATTAAGTTTTGACTTGACTCAGAGGCTTAAAATAGATCATAAGAAGACTGTCCACTGAAAAAGTTGAAAAAAGTGTTCATTTTAGGCCAAAAGTAAATAATCATGATTATTTACTTTCAGCTCAAAAGTGACCAAGGTTGATACCAGAGACTATATGCATGTGTATAAACATCTTTTGTAAAGGCCCATAGAATTTGGATCACCAAACTAACCAAAACCTTGATAAAAACTAAAATCTGTACTGATTGTCGAAAACTTGAGTGTAAATTGGGAAAATCTTGTTCAAACTTAGTGAAACTTGACTCGTAGGCTTATATTGAAGTGTTAAACAAGTGTACATGCTCAGTTGATAAAAAAGATGCAAAAATTTACCAAACGTAAATAATCGCAATTATTTACTTTTGTCCCATTTCTCAACTTTTTGGACCAACCCAACATACCACTAGTTTTAGCATGTTATATTAAGCCCACAAATCAAATTTGGTAAGGTTTGGATCATTGAAGTGAAAATTGTGGGTAAAGTCAGTCTGCAGACACAAAATTATTGACCATTTCAACAGGGATTATCCAAACTTGATGAAACTTGGCTAGGGAGCTTAAGTTGAGCTGCTTAACCATTCTGTGTCAACATTGTGGCAAAAAATTGCATAAAATTTCCAGGAGTAAATAATTGTAATTATTTATATCTGCTACAAAATTGGACATTTTTGCACATTTGAGTATACCACAAGGTCAAGCATACCAAGTAGACCACACAAATCAAATTTGGTGAAATTTGGATCACAAAAGTGATACTTAAGCCAGATTCTCGAAAACTGAGTCTGCGGACACTAAACAATTGATAACTTGAACAAATTTCGTTCAAAATTGGTGAAACTTGTCCACAGACCTTAACAAGTTGAATACTTGGCAAAACAAGCCAAAAATTGTAAAAAAATAAGAAAAATAAATAGTCGTGATTATTTATTTCTGATACACAGAGACAAACTTTTGGACTTTTGAGCTTGTACAGTGTTAAAACAACATAATACAGGGCCACCGGTCAATTTTGGGTTAAATCGGATCCACATTAGTACATGTTCACTCATTTTATAGGTTGCAGATTAGTCCTTTGGCTTTTTGCAAAAATAGAATCTGAAAGTCCCAATTAACTCACTTAGCTCAAATTGAAGAGATATACAGACCAGTCACAATAGTTAGAAAACTAATTGTACAGTCTTTGTGAAAGAATAGCTAACTTGATTAATACTCATACAGAAATCAGGTTGTAGACAAGGAATTGAAAGCTTGACAGAAGTTGCAATCAATTCAAATGGAAGAAAGGATAACAAATTAATCCGACGGTAAGTACTCTATCTAGGACTTCACAAGTCTATATGAACCTTAGATCTGGTCATATACTAGCAAACCAAGGCATATTTGGAGAGACCGCTAATAGAGTATCCACCGAAGAGAGTGTGAATCAAGGCGATCACTTGAACATTATCTTTGAAGAAGTCTCAGATACTTTTTCAGAATCAACATCTGAAATTTCTTTTTATTCGACTCATTCAAGAACCGAAACGACAGCGCGGTATAAGCATATACTCACCCTTTATAAGACTAATGGCCATGGAGCTCATGTTTACTTGGATCCTAATGAAGAGTATGCTATTCACATTGATGACCATGACATAGAGTTTGAAGAGGAAATTGGGGCAAACAATCAAGGAAAAATGTGTATGGATAAAAACGGAGCTCAGTATTTACAAGTTGAAAACCCTGATGTGATGACAAACGGGGGTTAGAAGTAAATACCATAATTTCAAATACGGCGGCAAAAGAAGGACCATCAAATTTTGAATTCGAGGGATACGATCAAGTTGATTTGAAGCCATTGAAATGGCTTAACACCGATAATCCTAGGATCGGAGTCTATTGTTGGGAGGATAGGAACGTCAAAGATCTTCTATGGACTTCTCATACCAAATTAGGACATTTAACCCCCATGAAGATCATATATATATCTTCAAAATCAGAGACAAGGGCTCAACAGATCTACCAACCTACCTATTTAGGGACTGTTATAACAATAGATTTGTTATGATGAGTCCTGAGGAGGTGGAACAAACCAAATACCAAGGGTACTCCATAAGAGATTGGATATTGGGCCAAGAACCAGAAACTATTCCAAGAGAGGAACTCCGTGAGAGATCTTTTGGGAGCAATGTTAAAAAACCCAAAACTACCTCATCACGAAGAAATTGGGTGACACTAAAGCCAGTCTCCAGGGCTACATGAGTCACTATTTCCAACAGACTGGTTTGAAGGACTCGGAACAGGACCAACTACTAGGAGACCTGGAGTTGAACCCAATAGACGTGTCAGACCAGCTGATTTTCAAAAATGGATCAGAAAATACAATGGATCTGGGGATCCATATGACCACTTAGAAAACGTTAAGCAAGTGCTAAGAGCAGAAGGCATATTTTATTTCCATGGACACTTATGGAAAAAATTTAAGGAGATTAATGATGGGAGCCTAACTTTGAAGTCAGCTCCTATAGAGGAAGTTTGGTTAGACAATCTACCTCCTGATATGGACATGATGTACAATCCTTGTATGGGGGTTGCGGCTCTGAAGCTTCAAGAATGTCTAAACCAATGACTTTGGAAACACTACCCTCTTACTTGGGAGATAACGAAGACGAATCCATAATGTATAAAACCACTCAGATAAAAAGAGCAAAACAGACCCTAAAGGTAGACACCATCCATTCAATCATGTCTACACCCATTCAATGCACTCTTACTTTAGGAGAATTGTTAAAAATCAGACCATATCTATGGAATGTTCTATAAAAAAATCTAGAGAAGGTGGGGATAACAGGGCAATCGTGAATCATTTGAAAAATTAAAACACGAATTGGATAACAAAGAGATTTGATCCGTTCCAATGAGCAAAGTTGGAGAATAATTTGAAGGGGAAGAAGGAAACACAACCTCTCCAGTGAGATATAATGATATAGAAACCATGGCAATACTAAATAGTGGAGTAGGCATAGCCATAGCCACAAAAGTAGTATGGGAATCATGTGGAAAGCCAACCATTAGACAAACTCAAATGAAATTACAATTGACTGATGGACACATCGAAAGACCCTTAAGACTACTTGAAAAAGTGTTAGTTAGCTCTTCTGGAATTGATTATCAACATACTTTTGCATAGTGGACTTTGGGAAGAAACTCAATTATGAAATCATCTTAGGAAGACCTTTCATGCGACAAGTACAACTCATTCAAGATTGGAAAAACAATTATCTGTACTTGAAGCAAGGATTAATAACAAGGGTTAATCTAAAAGATCACACTTATAAAGATGTCATGAAAACGCCCATACAAAAATTTGACTCAGTCTCTTCGACTGAAACTAAGCTTCCATCTTGGATGAACAAAGACACACCTTTTTGGATGTGTGGAGCCCCAGAAAACGGGAGCCTAAAACAAGAAGAATGTATCTTAGAAAGGGATTACACAGATGAAGCTTATGTACCTGAACCCTTTTCGGAGCATTTGTTTGAGCCATTTGAGTGGACTCAAATTTTGGCGATAATGGATATGTGTATAAATACGTCTATGCCTACTCAATTTTGCAATGAGGATGGCTATGACATAGTTCCCATACAAATGATCTCAACCCCTCACATTGAAGAAGAAATTCAAGAATCTAAGGACTTAATGAAAGCTCAACAAGTCTTTTCATACCTCTACTATGATGCAACAACAACTGAGTTAGAAGAACACTCAGCTACCTCAGACGATTCGGGGTCGGAAAAAGAACATGTGAGAGCTAAACTACTCATGAAAAGAGGGGAGGAAAAGATTTTTGACTTTCCAAACCAGAAACCGAGAAGACATAAATGGTATAGAAGAAAAGAAACACCAAAAACTTGAAATCTAGACCTATGCCATCAATCTTTAGTAGAACACAATTTTTGATACAAATAGATGCACATGATTGTGTCAAAGACAAAATCATTGGTAGATATCCTTTAAATGAAAAGCAGGAAATGTCAAAAGCATTGAGAAAAATGAGAAAAGAAACTCAAGAAAAACCTAAATACCAGGACAAGGATTCAATCATGACACGAGTTGAATGAAGAAAGAAGTATCAAGATTTGAAGAAAGCTCTAAAGGAGATATATACCACTGAAATAGAAACCATTGAGGAGGATAGTGCTCCATCCCATTACCTTTCATCATGATAAGGTTGTTCTTGTGGATCATCCAAGAACGATTACCAAAAACTGTAGTGTAGCCAAGATCATCCAATTGACCCATAGAAAGCAAGCTTTTCGTAAGCTTGGGCACATGTCTGACATTCTGTAGCACAAAAGTAGTGCCATTATGCATCTGAAGTTTCACATCACCAATGCCAATAATGTCAAGCTCATAGGAATCACCAATAATTCCATGCATGGATGCATAAGAGGAAAACCACTCTCTATGCGGTGTGACATGAAAACTTGCACTAGAATCAAGGATCCAATTTTGTGCATAACCCTCATCCTGTTGAACCAAAGCATCTGGAGTGAGATCTGAAGTGAAAATGAGAACATCTGAAGCATCTGCTGTCACCTCGGCATGAATCTCTGTGGGCATAATGAGCATCACTGGAGGAGGAGCATCCTCTACTGCAGTGGTAGGTATGGGAGACTCAACAATATTGAGCTCCTCAATCTTTACTGTACTTTTGCCTTTGCTAGAATTATCCTTTTGCATGTTTTTCTGATCTCTTAGGAAACTGCGACAATCCCTTTTGTAACGACCCTTCTTGTGGCAATAGTAACACTCGACATTTCTGGCATTGCGGTCTCTACTTTGGTTCTTGTGTCTGCTAGGACTACGAGGATTACACTCTCTACTTTTGATTTTTTATTTGTTCCTGTCATGGCCTCTTGGCTTTGTTGAACTGCCAGCCATATATGCATCTCCATGACTAGCATTATCGAAAGATTTATGGCGAATCCCTTCAGTGAGCAACACAACTGTGACAACATTCAACTCTAACCTGCCATTCGGAGCTGAATTGCTACTGGCTGTGCAAAAGATATCCCATGAACTGGGTAGAGAGCATAACAAGAAGATGGACTTGAGTTCATCGTCAAACTCCTTAAAGCCCTGAGATGTCAGCTGACTAAACAAGGAGTTGAACTCATTTAAGTGACAAGAAACTATGCTACCTTCTTTCATGTTGAGCTTCCTAAGATTTTTCATAAGAAAAACTTTGTTGGATGCACTTTTGCTCTCCCATGCTGAACATAAGCTGTCCCAAAGTTCCTTGGTTGTTTTCTTCCCTATGATAGTGAAGAAGACTGACTCGGCTAGATGTAGATGTATTGTAGCCATGGCTTTTGCATCCAAAAGCTCCCATTGAGCTTGTGTATAATCATCATCCTCTGCACGCTCTTTCAACAGTTCTAAGAGGCCTTTGTTTATCAAAACATCTTTCATGCGCTCTTTCCACATGGTGAAGTTGCTGCCATCGAACTTCCGAATGAAATACTCCTCCTTTTTTGAAGAAGAAGCCATCGTTGATAAGAGGGTTTGAGAGGTGCCAAACTATGGCGAGAAGCTGTAGAAATTTGGGCAGCTAACCATTGTATCGGGAGTAAAATCTCAACCGAAATAGACTCAAAAGTGCCAACAATGGAAGTCACGACTCGCAGGAAGTAAATCCGGCAGAGTCTCCTTTGTATGAGGATTCAAAACTCAACTCAAAATGCATATAAATGTGCCAACTGCACTAACTGAGCATCTACTGCACAAAAAAACTGCTATGTGAGTGCCAACTCGGCGTCAAAAGCATAAATAACCGTCTAGATACATATCCTATGGCGAGGGTACCGTAAAGGGGAACTCCAGCTACCTGTATCACCGAAAGCGTCTCAACATTCGAGCACACCCCAACTCAAAGAAAACCTCACGCTATCGACCCTCCAAAGGCTAATGCAGACACAAATGGACTAGCCACAGTCTCAGAAAGGGCTCTTCCGGTCCGAGTCTTAGAAACGACCGGGAAAAACTGCTAAAATAGCCAAAAATGGCTCCACACGTAGTACAGTGGGCAGTGTCCGCAACTCAATGTACATGAGTAAAACCGCGCTCAAACAGGCGCCAAGAACTTCTGCATGCAGTGAAAGTGATCCCTACGGGGATATCTGCTCTCAAAAGAGCTTAGTAGCACTAGGCGTGCTCACAACAAAATGCATCTGTCAACGCATGTGTCCGCAGAGAATCTGCTGTCGAAATGATTGCCAAATTGCCTGTGAAAGCACTGTGTCTGGTAACCTAAGGAATCTTTGAGTGAATGGGATGAAAAACCCCCCTGTAGCCTATAACCTGCATGTCGGTGTCGCTATGTGCCGCTATCGGGCAGAAATATGCTAGTCTAATAGCCTCCAAAGGTATCATACCCGTAAATTGTGTCGTACAGGGCGATCTGTGCGCTCGGTGCCATTGCCTTGTGTCACTCCTCTATGATAGAGGTACCTCACCCGCGCATGTCGCAAGCACGGTCGTCGATCACGGGAACGCGCTCGTCTAGGGAAAACGCCCGGTGTCTGGGTCGGATGTCAGAGATCCGCCGCAATGAGCAGTGTCGAGCCGGTGTGCATGAGCGGTGTCGATGTCGATGTCGCCTTCTGCCCCGCTGTGCGGAAGTGGCTAGCCGAGTAGCCGTAAAATGCCAATGCTCGAGCGGTCAATACCGAGTCAGATCGGTATCGATCGTAGATCTTGCTCGATCTGTGAAGATTGCTCTCAACTTGTCGGACTCGGTTGCTTGTGCTCGCTCGCAAGCACGGTGTCAAGCTCTCTCTCTCTCTCTCTCTCTCTCTCTCTCTCTCTTTCTCGCTTGCTCACTCTCTATCTCACAAGCTTTTCGCGCAATGAGAGAATGTGTGTCTATCTCTCTATCTCACAACTGCAAATTTCTGAGAAACTTTCTTTTCACAAGCTCGAGGAGAGGAGTCGGGGGATTCGGTCTCGCAGGCTCGGTGGGAATGAGCCCTTGCACACACACTATTGTGGGAGTGTGAAATTAAAAAAATCGCTGCTGTCTGTCGAATGGTGCCTGCAGTCGACGACTCTGTGTGTGTGTGTGTGTGTGTGAGTGCACACACAACCTTGGACTCCTGCTCTCAGTTCTCTCTGGTGGCCCAAATTTGCTGCGCTCCTACTCGAGAGCTCCTAGCCCAAACTCTCACGACCTGCTGCCCAAATTCCTTGCAATGTAAAGCTGCTGCCCAACTTTTGTTACATCTTGAGTGTGCCTCCTTGAATGGCAATGCTTTGCCCAAATTGCCTCAATGGAGTAGCACTGCCCGATCTGCTCGCATTGCAATTGGCTATGCTGGGTGCTCGATTTGCCTCCTCTGCCCGAATTCAGCTCCTAAAGCTTGCTCAATTTCATTCGAGCCTTTCAACTCTTGCCCTTAGCCTGCTTGATTGTACTCGGCTGCATTCAAGTGCTCACCATCTCCAAGCTCTTGCACTGCAGGATTTGCTCAAACTCGAGCTACTGCCTCGAGTCCTGCTCCAAGCCTTGCCTTGCTGCCCGTTGTGTCGATTTCCTGTGCTCAAGCTCTGCAAAAGGCTTATGCCTTTGACTTGTACTGTATTTCCCGAGAGCTACAAACCTGCAAGCCTTCAATTTCAGTTGGTTGCCTCAATTGGCTCGATTTCCCCCATATTAGCCCTCCTTTTGCTTCTCGGTTCTCTGGTTGCCCCAATGAGCTCACTACAAACTGCTGCTCCCACAGTCGATCGAGCTTGAGCTTACACAATGCATTACCGGAAGGTTCTGACTGCCTGCTCCCTTATCTCGATTGGGGTCGCTGCATGTGCGGTGAGCCAGGGCTCGGGGTCGGATGCCCTGAGCTCTGATACCAATTATTGTGCGCGTGTATTGTGTGTATGGAGTGTGTGCAAGAGAGGGGAAGAAGAGAATGGGGAAGGGGGTGAATCACAGACAGCATGTGTTGGGTTAGTGGAGAAGAAAGAGAAGAGTCAACCCTCTCTTTTTTTCTCCCTATATTGATTAGGTGAAATCAAGTATACAAGGGTGGTTTCCCACGGCCACCTGGCCTACACCCCAACATCCAAGACCGAAAGATCATAGTCAAACAACTTGTCAGGGAACTAAGAAAACAGAGTGAGTCATACGAAGGACCTGAAAATGCAAAAAAGATAGATCTGGATGAACCAAGAGAAGAGCCTAAACCTGCCTACATTGCAAACGACCTGACGGAAGAAGGAGAAGAGCTTTTGTTAAGCTTACTGAAAGAATTTCGAGATATCTTTTCTTGGTCTTATAAGGATCTCAAGGGTATTGATCCAAAAATCTGTCAACATACAATACCTATGAGAGATGATGCAAAACCAAGCAGACAAAGGCCATACACTTATAATGAGACATTTGCCAGAAAGACCAAAGAAGAGATAGAAAAAAGTTAAAGGAAGCCGAATTCATTTATGAAATTGAACACACAGATTGGGCGTTTCCAATTGTGGTAGTACCCAAGAAAAATGGAAAATTAAGAGTATGTGTCAATCTCAAGAAAGTGAATGCAACTACCACTACTTTCCTCTTTCAATCACTGAACATGTTTTAGAACGAATTGCAGGAAAAGAAGCTTACAGCTTTTTTAGATGGCTTTTTGGGATACAATCAACTTTTGGTTGACCCATAAGATCAGATTAAAAAGCCAACTGAATGGGGTATTTTTGCTTATCGGGTTATGCCTTTTGGGTTAACTAATGCTCCTACCACCTTTCAAAGATTGATGAGCCATGCTTTGAAGGAATACCTTCGGAATTTCTTGGAAGTATATATGGATGATTTATGTGTACATTCATCAATCCGAGCTGATCATTTTGAACACCTCAAAAAGGTCTTTGAAAAATGTAGACTTTATAGGATTTGCTTAAATCCTGAAAAGTGCACATTTATGGACATATAAGGAAAAATTCTTGGACATATCGTGTCTAAAAATGGCATAGCTACTGATATTGATAAAATTCATGTTATTGCTGAATTGCCTAGGACGAAAATAGTCAAAGGGGTTCAAGCTTTCATGGCGCATTGTGGATATTACAGAAAATTTATTTACATGTATACTATAATTTCAAAACCCATGTACAACTAATTAAAACACTCTTTGACTAGACTGATCAGTGTGAAGAATCCTTCATGAAGCTTAATCAAGCTCTCACTTCAGCCCCAATATTGAAAGCACCAGATTGGAATAAGATATTTCAAATACATGTAGATGGTTCCAATTTTTCCATTGGGTGTATACTAGCTCAACCAGGAGACGAGAAAATTGATTTTCCTATTTCTTATGCTTGTAGACAGTTGAATATGGCAGGGGATTTAACATTTGCGAGTTTTTCATTTCAAGTTTTTTTGACAATTTTAGCAATCTTTAGAGTTTTTTTAACCAAATAAAAGTATCTATTTAATGTAATTTTCAATCGTCATAAGACTCCATATATGTGTGGTTGACGGAGAGAGAAAGTATAAATTCTAGAGAGATAGTATTTATGCGAGTTACCATTGGAAGAAGAGATCATAAATCCTTGAGAGAGAGAGAGAGAGAGTGACTTCTCTTCTAGAGAGAGAAAGTAAAATCATAGAGTTGTATATCACTACGCAGAGAGAGAGAGAGAGAGAGAGAGAGAGAGAGAGAGAGAGAGAGAGAGAGAGAGAGAGAGAGAGAGAGAGAGAGACCGAGAGGGCATAACGACGAAAAAAATGTAAACAAATAAAATCACCATTTCACAACTCATGCCATTAGAGTCAAATATGTTCGCAACGCATGTGATCAGAGTCAAATAATCCACAACATATAAACATGCGATAAAGTAAAAAATCATGCAGAATAGAGACAACACTAATTTCAGAGTTAAATATAATCCATAGCATATATAAATGTGATGAAGTCAAAAATAATGCCAGATAGAGACAATACTATTTTTCCCAAGCAATTGCTTTTTGAAACAACATAAGTTTGAGGATGTAAGTACATTCGCAAAACTACCACAGGATAAGATCAAAATTAGAGTACAAAAAAGGATAGTCGCCATAAATGTAATGGTCACTCTAAAAGGCAAGTAATTTGCTCCCAAATAGCTTGCAAGATGCTTCATATCTTTTGCTTGAAATTTGAAATCCTTTGCTGCATAAACAATGTTTTTTCAAGATAAATAATCACAAGTATAATAAACCAAAATAAATACAGAAAAACACTTTCATATCATAGATCAATATTCTAGTTGAGTGAAAGAAGCATACCAAACCAGTTGTAATTAAATGGAGGGAGAAATCATCCTTGGTTGTCCAAGAATAAAAGCGATGTCCATTGGTGGGAGGGTTGGCTGATGAATAATCATGTTCTCCTTAGGTTCAAGTCCGAGCACTTTTGTGTACACATAGAACATATGTTTGCATGCCAAAAAGGATTTGTTGGTATTCTCTCGCTTCTGAAAATCCGGACACGTGCATGCTGGACTCTGTTTTATATGAATCTCATAACTATTTTCAGTGAGAACTCGGAAAATTACATGCTCTTGAGACCTTTTCACTTCATCCAAAAATATAATTGTCATACTATTACATGCTTCCAATTTCTTCATGGCCTCTTTAGAGATTCCATGCTTCCACTTTTTCTTCCTCGAGCTGCCACCACCTTCTTTGCAGTCGCCAGCAAGAGGTTGTGGATTTACCATTGAATTCTCTGTCCGAAATCAACTCTGATGCAGCGCGGCAAGTTCCTGTGTGGAGATATCTGTCCCTCTTGCTACTGGCCAAACATTTGGAGCAGGAGGTAAATCTTTGACTTGTCTTTTGATTGATTGGGTATGCAAAATATCATGATTACAAAACCATAACCATTGCTCGATTGTTTTACCCTTGAACATTCTTTCGGACCATATACATGGAGCAACAAGACCAATTGAGCGACTATGCAAGACATTGTCACAATTTTTTCTCCCTGTTCCAAAACATTTTCCAACAAAAAGGTGGATCCCAAAGAAGTCTCTTCAAACACAAACAAAGCATGGGCAAGTATGGGTTCCCAAACGAGAGCCAGCAACAAAACAGCCAATAGTCTCAAAGAAATGGGTCCCAAAGAAGAACAACAAAACTGCTGTCAGTGCATCGCCGCTTGAATTCTTACAATTCTTCCTACGATTACAGTACAGTTAGAAGAGAGCAAGTTGCTTCAATCAAGCAGCGATACAGGAGCTTCAAAGACCATTACATTGCTTAGAATAGGAAGCCTCGCCAACAAATGCCAATAAGCAAATTGCTTATACCCACATCTTGCACAACATAAATCTTTTCCATGCATTGACTGTGTATGCATAATAGGGCTACATTACAAGGCCTGCATAGGCACAACTTTTTGCCCAAGCACAACACATACCCTTTGCGATACCCTGTCGTAAAGGATGACTCCAAATAGGAAGGGGGGAGGCATTTATGAATGCGGACCTAACATTATGACTATTAGAGGGCAATGTTTTGTGAGATGCATTGAATTTTTGCGTTTTATTGTGATAATTTTTTGACAAAATTTAGAGTATATGCCCTCATAGTAGTGTTACAGAGGAGTATGGGGACAAAATCCATATATGAGCCCCTAGGGACATGTGTATAGTGTACATAGCATTTAGATTTCTATTTAAATGATTTTTCTTTTGTTGAGTTGTTTTAAGATTTCCCTTGTTTATTATTAAGAAAAAATTAAAAAAATCCATAATCCACATGAAGAAAAGACTGACGAGAGGCCCGAGCACTACAAAGAGAAGAAGGTACAGGAAAACGATGAAACTTCACGAAGTATGTCTCAGAAGCCACTACAACAGCCGAAGAACTTGTCACAAAGCAGTGTCAACATGCAACCGACAAGTCATACAAGTCAGAGTCGAGTCACTAAGCCACAAAATGAGTGATGTGCTAGTCCCAAAGCTTTAAGTAATATTCTCTGTGGTCTAAGCGTCTTAGCTATTCTAGGTACTGCTCAAGTTGGAAGAGTTGAGCATATTTACGTTGTGTCGCTCATGCTGGTATAGGTGAGCAAAAGAGTCGAAGTCTAAGTACTTAAGTCTGGTGAAGTGAAGGAGAAGGTCCAAAAGACACTCACGTACTGAGCACGGTGAGATACGAGTGGAGAAACTTCTACATTGAAAACCCTTCTTGGAAAGGTGGAAGCTATTGAGACATCTTTTGATGTCACATGTGCTACATTTATTCCTCGAAACACCCATCATCTCCTTCTTTCACATTGCATGCTTTTGTTGAAAAATTTCTCATATGCATATAGAGTGTCCCATAATTGGCACTTGCATCAGGCACTCTTTCCGTGTTTCACCCAAGCACTCACCTTTCATGAACATGTACTTCAGGTTCAACTGCTCAACCCCAATAAGAGCGTATACCAAAGGCATTTTTTTCCCACCGGGTTTTTTTCCCTTTGGTCATCCAGGTTTTAGACCCTAATCTAAAGACGCCTATCACCATCCTCTTGTACATATTCCTCCTACATCAAAATTAAGGAAATGCTACTCAAATCAATTCACAAATGAATTGGAGCACCAATTTCAGATCATAGCATACTTCTCCTCAATGGCGAGTCGAAGAATGGCCTACAATGACAAAGCTGCAGACAACACTAACAACATGATTGCACAGAAACAAAGAAGTCACCAATGAAGAAGAGCACACATAAAAGTAATCAGAGGATCTCAAAAGATGAATGGTTATGATGATAGATGTCCGCTCTAATGGATCATAATTCATGTTGTGGTTCGTCAAAGATACAAGCAGTGCAACAAATGAAGCCAAAACAATAGCAAAGTGTTGACCACTGGGTCAACAACACAACAAAATCCTTACAAAGTTGTCATTGGCTCACAAGATCAGAAATCCAATCACTCAATTCTACAAATTTTAGAAGTTGTTTCTGAGAATCACAAATACTCCGAATTGACAGATTTGTTGGAGCAAATGATGGATGGAGCTTTATCTATCCATGATGATAAGAGTCAAGTTAAACGACATTGGGTTCTTTTTGAATTTAGATCTGGCAGTAGACCTATAATGACAGAAACAGATGCTGCAGCTCGGAGCGTGGATGTGAAAGACATAAAGTTCGTCATCAATTACGATTTTTCTGAATCATGAGAAGACTATGTACATCGGATTGGACGAATAAGACAAGATACTGCAAAGGCTTTAGTCTATACTTTCTTTCCAACGACAAAACGACAGCAAAGACCACATCGCCATCGACAATCAGGTCATGTCGGGGACGACATGAACGCGGAAGGGGGGAATGTTGACCGCTAGGTCAACAACACAACATAACTCAAGTTTCGTATCAAAGTCTTATCTTTTGCGAGTTATGAAATGCTGCGGATTATGGCTATAAACGTCATTTGTAATGAGTAGTTATTCTAGTTTCAGAGGCCGGGGTGCAATGGCACTTCCAGATTGTAAATACAAAGCCATTTGACCCTTTCAACCCCAATTTTGGTTAAACCTAAGGTAGCCTAAGTATATAAGGTACCTAGGTCATTTTGTAAAGAGGACTTTTAATCATAATTAAACTTAGCGCTGCCGTCTACTGTGTGTGAGAGAGAAAGAGAGTGAGCGTAAGCTTCATCCTCTCACTACGCCCGGCTCGCTCAATGCATTGGAGATCCGACTTCACCATTGTTGTAGGATCGAGGAGAGCTACGCAACAACGCCAAGCATTCCACGCGAGACGAAGCGCACACACCGACGCATCTACGAGATATTTGTGGCCGTAAGTGTATCAAACGATGTCTGTTTTTTGCGTGCTAGTAGTCTATAGAATCGTGGTGACATAAGCTACGCATAGGTATTCATAAATTTCAGTTTCGGGCACTTTCAGAATTCTACTCTGTCATCCTACGCGTTTTCCGCAGACGGGTTTAGAGTGAGGGTTTTGAGTATAGAAGCTTAGGGATAGGTGTATCCTAGTGAGGGGATGGTCTTCCTTAAGTTTCGTACGAATTTGGCATGATTAGGTGAGTTACCTTTCGTATGTGTGTATGTGGCTAGGTGGTGTAGTTGAGAGCAGTGAGGTTCTTGATTGTGGTTTAGTTGGCCTTCCAGAGTGTTGTATGTGTAGGATGGTCTCAGCTTGACAAGCTAAAGAGATTTCCTCCGTGTGCCTATCGTGTCATCTGTGTCCTCGATTGACATTATGTTGATCTAGGTAGTGTTTGCATGCACTTCATGGGTGTGTGAGAATTCCCGTCCAACATGTACAATGTCTCTCTTGATGGGAGAAACCATAATACAAAGCCTTTTGGAGGGGGGACCGGCTCCATGAAAATTCGCTCCTCAATTGTTGTCAATAGCTTAATTGCTCTCTCTTTTGAAAGTATTGTCGATGCTATCTAACTAGGTGTTATGCTTTTTGTTGCTCTCTCAACCCAAGCACTCTTGTAATTCTCATTAGGAATCTACTCTAATGAAATGCCCACCATGTTCATGCTAATTTCCGCTACACATAAGTTATTAGGCCATTAAATGTTACATTGGTATCAGAGCTCAAGGTTTCTCTTTTCTTGCTCAAGAAGGGAGGTCCTCAAGCTAGCTACAAATGGTTGGTATTATTAATTGCCTATGAGTAAGTAGAATAGGGGTTTTTCAGCCTTGCAGTGCGCCTGCCTTCGTGCACTTAACGGGGCATCACCGTTGAGAGCTATGGTCTTAATAGTCGAGTCCTATGGGGCTTGCCTACGGCTTAACCACTATTGAGCTATTAGAAGCTTGACAGGAGCCGGTGCTGTTTTGGTGTCGAAAGACCCTCTCTTCTATTCCTTGCAATTAATGGTATTCGAGCCGCCGGTACAGTAGCTTGAGTGCTTTTTCTAAATGGGTAAAGAAGAGTAGCAACTAGGGCTTGAAGCACCAAAGTACACCTAAAAAGTTTACACCTAAAAGTTGTTAGAATGGCTGACAATAGTAAAGAGAGTGAAATTAATGTTGATAACTTTGATTTTGCTCATGAGCAAGCTACTAATGATACTTCAATGCTTGTTAACTATCTTGTTTCTAGGCTTCAACAAGCCATGGGCAATCCATCTCTCCAAAGTGAAGTGCAACGGCAGCTCCGTGCTCACGGGATTCTCCAAGCTCATCACCATGACGAGAGAACACCTAGGAGCCTCCTTGTGAGACTACCAAAAGAGGTCTCTCTCCGATTCGGGAAGAAGAAGAGAATCGATATGAAGGGCTCAAGAATTTACTTCTTGATGATGCATGTCCTTCCCAAAGGAGAACTCAAGAGCCTCCACCGAAGGAACGAGAAAGAAGCGAGTCTCCCGCCACCTCGGCGGAGATGGCTCCACGAAGACGGCGGGCTAAACGCTCTCTATCACCACCAAAGCAGAGAAGACCATCACACTCTTCTCCACGGCATAATTCAAAGAGGGATGATAAAAAGCAAGAGAAGAAAAAGGCGAGAAAGAGGACACCCTCTTCTCCATCTTCTTCATCCTCTTCCTCTTATGAAAACTATGGTGAAGATGACAAAGATCAAGACAAGAAAAAGGCGAGAAAGAGGTCACCCTCTTCTCCACCTTCTTCAAATTCTTCACCCTATGAAGAAAGTGATGGTGCAACCTTTGAACCATCAAAAAGAAGAGGCCATAGGAAATCCTATGCCGCATGGAAGAGGTCGTCCAAGTTGAAGAAATTCAAAGAGGGAGGGAAGAGCATCTCTTTCCTTACCTATGATGGTACCTTTGGTGCTACGGACAAAGTCTTGGCCTTTATCTAGCAATTCGATGTGGCGTTTGGAGATGAGGGCTTCACGGAGTCCTCTAAGCTACGCCATGTAGCTATGCACTTTCAAAAGTCCGCCAGACAATGGTGGTCTAGCCTACGAGCCAATGGTGAAGCTCCACGAACATGGAAGGCTTTAAGAGCTTCCATTATGAAGCAATGTTTGGCCACCGATGCCAAAGACAAAGTACTCACCGAATGGCGAAGCTTAAAGCTCTCTCCCAATGAATCCATCCACAAATATGTAGACAAGTTTTGGGACCTACAACTCAAAGCCACTGTCTTGAAAAGGTTGGATTTTGGAGAGAAAAAGCAACAATTTTGTGCGGGCTTAACCGAAGAAATGGCGGAGTATGTCAACTCCCAAAGACCACGTACCATATCGGCGGTAATACACCACACTATGGTTGCCTCTAGAATAAATTTCCAAACGGGGGCAAAAAGAAATAATAAGCCCCCGGAAAACAAGGGTTCCAATGAGCCTAAGGGGAAGGACAATGTCCAAAAGTCTCCTAAGGGCAACTCCAACAAAGCTAAAGAGAAGGGAGTTTACAAAGGTAAGAATAAACTCTCTCCTAAAGAGCTTGAGCGTTATCGTAAGGATAACCGGTGTTTCAAGTGCGGCGAACAAGGGCATGCGTACCGTGCTTTTCCCCAAAAGAACAACCGCCAAGATCCTCCTATAGCTTCCTTGGTTGAAATCCAAGAGGAGGAGACTCACCAAACTCACCACAAAGGATGTCCTCTATGCCATGCTTGGGGAAAGGTAAGAGAACATGATGCTTTTATTCTCTTTGACCCTGGTTCTACTCAGAATTTTATATCTATAGAGTTGGCCACCAAGCTAGGAATAAAATTCTCGAGATGGGAGATGTCCTACCCGCAGACAGTGCCTTCAAGGGGCAAGAAGCTTCAGTGACTCCCTTAATTGTGAAATTGAGGCTTCATGTCCAAGGCTATGTGGACAAAGAGGACTTCTTTATCTCTCCTCTCAAGCATGAGGATGTAATCCTAGGGGCACCATGGTTTGACCGCCTGGCTGCCGATGTTAAATTTCTTGAAAGGAGAATCTCCTTTAAGTTCAGGGAAAAAGACATGTATATAGATGCTAAGGAAATGGGTAACACCATCCCCATTGTACATACACCAGCTTTCAATAAGTCAATAAAGAGCTCTATTTCCGTGTACATGATTTTTGTTAAAGACTCTCAAAATGAACCTAATGCTTTAGCAAAAGAAAATAAAAGCAACCAAAAGGAATTAGAGTCATCCAATTTTCTCAAGGGGTTTCAAGATGTTTTTATTGACGACATCCCTTGTGAGCTACCTCGTAAACGAGGTAATGATGACCATGCAATTGAACTTCTTCCAGGAAGTTCACCACCTAAAAAACCTCCTTATAGAGTTTCTCAAGCTCAACAAGAGGAGATTATGCGGCAAGTGCATGATTTAGTTGAGAAGGGCATGGTTAGGCCTAGCTCATCTCCATTTTGCTCACCTGTGCTATTAGTGCAAAAGAAAGACGGCACATATCGTATGTGTGTCGACTATAGAGCACTAAATAGGATCACTATCAAGAATAGGTTTCCCATTCCACGGGTAGAAGACCTATTTGATAAGCTACAAGGATCGACCTACTTCAGTAGGATTGACCTAAAGAGTGGCTATTATCAAATAAGGATAGTTGATCAAGACATTGTAAAGACCGCATTTCGCACCACATTTGGTCTTTACGAAAACATTGTCATGCCTTTTGGATTTACCAATGCACCAGCCACATTCAACCGCTTGATGGAGAAGCTGTTCAGGCCTCATCGAACCTTCACTGGAGTGTTCTTTGATGATATTATCATCTACTCTAATTCATTGGAGGAACACAAGAAACACCTCCATGTAATATTTCAAGTTTTAAGAGAGAATAAACTTAATGTTAATCGAAAGAAAAGTGAATTTTTCTTGCAAGAGATTCAGTATTTAGGTCACATTATCTCTCAAGATGGCATCCAAATGGATCCATCCAAGTTAGAGGTAATAAAAGGATGGCCTAAACCAAGGAATCTTCATGAACTAAGAAGCTTTATAGGTATGTGCGCATACTATAGACGCTTCATAGAAAAGTTCTCACAAATTGCGGGACCATTACATGACCTAACAAAGAAAAGCGTGAGGTATACATGGTCTGCTAAGGAGAACAATGCTTTTGAAAAGCTAACTCTCAACCTGTGCTTACACTACCGGATCTCTCAAAACCATTTGAGGTCCAATGTGATGCTTGTGGTGATTGCCTTGGAGCTGTTTTGATCCAAGAAGGGCACACCATAGGCTATGAGAGCCGAAGAATCGACCCTGTTGAGCAAGCTCTAGGCATATACGAAAAAGAACTCCTTGCAGTTCTACATGCCTTAGACTCATGGAAGCACTATTTATTGGGGACTCCTTTCATTTTGCGAACGGATCACCAAAGTCTTAAGTACTTCATGACGCAGACCAAACTTCCCACAAACAAATGAGGTGGGAAAATTTCCTTTCGCAATTTCATTTTCATATTGCTCACAGTGCTGGCAAGCATAATCAAGTAGCCGATTCACTCTCAAGACGGCTGAGAGTGAATGTGGTTTCCATAGCAACTCACAATGATCTATCTTCAATGATAGATGATTATGCTATTGATCCCGATTTTAGAGATGTGATTTCAGCCCTTACATTAGGGAAGAAAGAAGAACCATTTACTTTACAAGATGGTTATGTTCTCTATGGCAATAGACTATGCGTTACTAACTCCCTGCGTGAGAAAGTAATGTATGAATCTCATGCTCCCCCGTATGCGGCGCATAGAGGGATTCAGTCTACCTTAAAGGGAATTGAAACATATTTCTATTGGCCTACCATGAAAGTGAACATACAAGAGTATGTTTCCAAATGTGTGGTATGTCAAAAGACAAAATTTGATAGAGGGAAGCAACCTGGATTGCTTCAACCATTGCCAATCCCTAATTCACCATGGGAGAGCATATCCATGGATTTTATCTTTGGATTGCCTAAGTCTATCCATGGGAATACGGGAATATGGACGATAGTAGACAGGTTCAGTAAACAAGCTCATTTTATACCTGTCAAAAAGACTATCAAAGCCCATCAAATGGCAACCCTCTTCATTTCACAAATTTTCAAATACCATGGCTTGCCAATGTCCATAGTGTCGGATAGAGATCCTAGAATGACCAGTAATTTCTGGAAGGGTCTCTTTGAGAATTTAGGGACAAGGCTAAATTTCTCTTCGGCCTATCATCCACAAACGGATGGCCAAAGTGAAATATCTAACCTAACAATTCTCGATCTACTAAAAGCCTATGTAACGGAAGTAGATCAAAGATCCCAATGGGAGAAGTACTTACCCTTAGTGGAGTATGCTTACAATAACACTGTACATACTTCCACAGGAAAAGAAACTTTCGAGGTAATTGCGGGAAGATCAAAAAGTCCCTTGCTACTTAAGGTACATGGGAAGATCTTCGCTACAGATGAGTATAGCCGAGACCTACAAGAATCTTTTCAAAAGATTAAGGATGCTATCTCTATCTCACAGCAAAGGAAAAAGGCTGCTGCTGACAAGCACAGAAGAGCCCAAGCCTTTAAAGAAAACGATTGGGTCTTATTAAAGTTTCCCAAGGCTCGATTAAGGCACACAACGGGCAAGAATCCTACGGGTCACCAAAAGTACTATGCTAAACTAGCAAAAAGGTACTATGGTCCCTTCCAGATTCTTAGGCCAATCAATGAGATGGCCTATCAACTCAAGTTGCCCAATCATTGGCTCATACACAATGCTTTTCATGTGATCCTATTAGCCACCTCAAGAACCAACTATTGAAGACCCACCGGAGATCGAGGACCAAGAAGAGGTGCTGCAGCCCGAGTCCATTCTCCGACATGAAGACAAGGTACTAAGAGGCGGTAAGACTATCCGACGATATCTTATTAAGTTTAAGAATTATCCTTTTGAAGATGCTAGATGGATGCAAGGCATACAATAAGAGGATAACCTAAACCTTGTCAATGCTTACAATGCTTCCCAAGAGTAAGCAAATGTACAAAATGTTAAAAATGAACAAAATTTTTGTCTTATAAGACTCTCTTTTTCTTTATTTGTGCACAAAAATGAAGTAGTATGCATGCTTAGATCAAGTTTGCGGAGACGACGTCTCTCAAACACCAAGTAGAGCTTGTCACTCTACTATGGAAGATTGATAGGACGAATGTGCAGACATGCTTGCGGCAGCCTCAGGCTCTCAAGCGCCAAATGGACTAGTCATCCATTGTGGAATGATGTCGTAGGGTAACATAGGGATCCTCTACCCGCTAAGAAAAGGACTCATGAACATGCTTTATCTTCTCTACACCATAGTCGAGGACGACTATGATTTCAAGAGAGAGGTAATGTCATAATAATCAATATCTAATTCTCCTAAATGATTTTCTCATATTAAACTGATCATTTAATGTGGGGAAGGCCAGGGGAGAAAAAGCTAGAATATTGGTTAAGCTAGCAGACCGGCCACAGTAGGGATCCAAAGGAGGGAAAATAGGGATCCAAAGGGGGGGCCATCTGCAAAAGAGCCATGTGCAACAATGGGCTAAAAAGACCCTAAGGTTCAGCCCATTAAGACTTCCAAAATGCTAAGGTTCCAAAATTCAAAGGTTGTGTCCAAAGGTCAACCCTAGGGAAAATTGGATGCTTTGTGTGTGCCCTAAAAGTCTTTGCACATCCCTACATGGGAGGGGGCGAGCCCTAAAGGTAGGGGATGAGAGAGAAAGCCACACACACACACACACACACGCTCCCTTTACACAAAGGGAATGAGGGACACATGTCAGCTCCCTAGGCCAGATGCCCACAAGGTGTGCCCAATTTCTATTGGATGACCCTTGAAGTGGACCAATGAAAATTAAGCTAGAGTAAATCTAGTTTAATTAATTTAAAAACATTTAATAAAAGAAACCAATGAGAATTAAGTCTCCTAGAAGACTATTGGGCAGTCTCCCAAGGGGTCCAATGAGCATTCAGGAGCCCCATGGCTTGCTTGATTCCTATTGGCCAGGAGGCAAAGGGGTCCAATGAGAGTTTAGTTTAATTATTTAATTACCTAAATCTCTCACAAAAGGGGAAAGGGGGACACATGTCAGAAGGCTATCACTTATGCTGCTTAATTGTAATTGGCTTGACTTGGGGAGGGCCAATGAGGCTTCAGGAAGAGCATTTAGCAAGAGGGCTCGCCCAAGAGAGAGAGGGGGGGCTGATTTTTGCAAGGCATTATCACACACACACTGACACAAGCTCATGTGTGAAGAAAGAGAAGACTATCTCTTCCCAAGCTTTAATGGAGAACTCATCACCTACTCCAAGCTTGTGAGATAGAAGCCTACATCAACACTCTCTTGGCATGTGGATGCAAATCCAACCAAGAGCCAAGCTTCAATGCATGCTCATCTCCTCTACCAAGCCAATTACTAAGCTAAGCTATGCTACATATGAGTGATTATGTGAGGAGATGTACATCTTTCTCGTAAGATACTCCTTCTTCCTCTCAATCTACTCTCATACCCTGCTAGCTCTCACCATCTTCGAAGGTGTGTGAGGTCTTGGGTCTGAGAAAGGGGATAATTCAAGTTGTGTTTGTTAAGTGTTTTGCTTAGTGCATGAAGTTTCCATCTTCATTGCACTAGCTAGTCTTGAAGGAACACAAAGAATTGTATTGTACAATGTATCTCTTGATGGGAGAAACCATAATACAAAGCCTTTTGGAGGGGGGACCGGCTCCATAAAAATCCAGTCCTCAACTGTTGTCAATAGCTTAATTGCTCTCTCTTTTGAAAGTATTGTCGATGCTATCTAACTAGGTGTTATGCTTTTTGTTGCTCTCTCCACCCAAGCACTCTTGTAATTCTCATTAGGAATCTACTCTAATGAAATGCCCACTATGTTCATGCTAATTTCCGCTACACATAAGTTATTAGGCCATTAAACGTTACAGCTCTTGGTTGGATTTGCATCAAAAAGCCAAGAGTTGTTGGTGTAGGCCTCCCTTCTCACAAGCTTGGAGTAGGTGGTAAGCTTTCCATTAAAGCTTGAGAAGGAGAGAGAGTCTTCTTTACTTCACACATGAGATTGTGTGAGTGTGTGTGATAATGCCTTGCAAAAATCAGCCCCCTCTCTCTCTTGGTCGACCCCTCTTGCTATTTGCTCATGCTACAGTCTCATTGGACCTCCCTAGGGCTAGCCAATGATAATTAATCAGTATAAGTGATAGCCTTCTGACATGTGTCCCCCTTTCCCATTTTGTGAGAGATTTATGTAATTAATAAATGCAACTAAACTCTCATTGGACCCCTTTGCCTCCCGTCCAATAGGAATCACGCAAGCCATTGGGCTGTTGAATGCTCATTGGACCCCTTGGGAGACTATCCAATAATCTTCTAGAGAGCTTAATTCTCATTGGTTGTTTTATTAAAAGTTTTTAAATTAATTAAACTAGATTTACTCTAGCCTAATTCTCATTGGTCCACCTCCAAGGCCATCCAATAGGAATTGGGTACACCTTGTGGGCATCTGGGCTAGGGAGCTGACATGTGTCCCTCATTCCCTTTGTGTAAAGGGAGCTTGTGTGTGTGTGTGTGTGTGTGTGTGTGAGTTTCTCTCTCATCCCCTACTCCCAAGGCTCACCCCCTCCTATGTAGGGATTGATAAAGACTTTTGGGACACACACAAAGCATCCAATTCCCCCCATGCTTGACCTTTGAACACAACCTTTGAATTTTGGAACCTTAGCATTTTGGAAGTCTTAATGGGCTGAATCTTAGCGTCTTTTAAGCCCATTGTTGCACATGGATCTTTTGCAGATGCCCCCCCCCCCCCTTTGGATCCCTATTTTCCCTCCTTTGGATCTCTACTGTGGCCGGTCTGCTATCTTAACCAATAGTCTAGCTTTTTCTCCTTAGCACTTTCCCATATTAAATGATCAGTTTAACATGAGAAAATCATTTAGGAGAATTAGATATTGATTATTATGACATTACCTCTCTCTTGTAATCATAGTCGTCCTGGACTATGGGGTAGAGAAGATAAAGCATATTCATTAGTTCTTTTCTTAGCGGGTAGAGAATCCCTTTGTTACCCTACGACATCATTCCACAATGGATGACTAGTCCATTTGGCGCTTCAGAGCCTGAGGCTACCGCAAGCATGTCTGCACATTAGTCCTATCAATCTTCCTTAGTAGAGTGACAAGCTCTACTTGGTGTTTGGGAGACGTCGTCTCTGCAAACTTGATCTAAGCATGCATACTACTTCATTTTTGTGCACAATAAAGAAAAAGAGAGTCTTATAAGACAAAAAATTTGTTCATTTTTAACATTTTGTACATTTTCTTACTCTTGGGAAGCATTGTAAGCATTGACAAGGTTTACGTTATTCTTTAGTTGTATGCCTTGCATCCATCTAGCATCTTCAAAAGGATAATTCTTAAACTTAATAAGATATCGTCGGATAGTCTTACTGCCTCTTCGTACCTTGTCTTCATGTCGGAGAGTGGACTCGGGCTGCAACACCTCTTCTTGGTCCTCGATCTCTAGTGGGTCTTCAGTAGTTGGTTCTTGAGGTGGCTCTCCTTTGTAAGTCTTTAATAGGCTCACATGGAAAGCATTGTGTATGAGCCAATGATTGGGCAACTTGAGTTGATAGGCCATCGCGTTGATTGGCCTAAGAATCTGGAAGGGACCGTAGTACCTTTTTGCTAGTTTAGCATAGTACTTTTGGTGTACCGTAGGATTTTTGCCCGTCGTGTGCCTTAATCGAGCCTTGGGAAATTTTAATAAGACCCAATCATTTTCTTTAAAGGCTTGGGCTCTTCTGTGCTTGTCAGCAGTAGCCTTTTGCCTTTGTTGTGAGATAGAGATAGCATCCTTAATCTTTTGAAAAGATTCTTGTAGGTCTCGGCTATACTCATCTGCAGCGAAGATCTTCCCTTGTACCTTAATAGCAAGGGATTTTTTAATCTTCCCTCAATTACCTCGAAAGGTGATTTTCCTGTGGAAGTATGTAAAGTGTTATTGTAAGCATACTCTACTAAGGGTAAGTACTTTTCCCATTGGGATCTTTGATCTACTTCCGTTACATAGGATTTTAGTAGATCGAGAATTATTAGGTTAGCTATTTCACTTTGGCCATCCGTTTGTGGATGATAGGCCTAAATTCACAAAGAGACCCTTCCAGAAATTACTGGTCATTCTAGGATCTCTATCCGACACTATGGACATTGGCAAGCGATGGTACTTGAAAATTTGTGAAATGAAGAGGGTTGCCATTTGATGGGCTTTGATAGTCTTTTTGACAGGTATAAAACGAGCTTGTTTACTGAACCTGTCTAATATCGTCCATATTCCCATATTCCCATGGATAGATTTAGGCAATCCAAAGATAAAATCCATGGATATGCTCTCCCATGATGAATTAGGGATTGGCAAGGGTTGAAGCAATCCAGGTTGCTTCCCTCTATCAAATTTTGTCTTTTGGCATACCACACATTTAGAAACATACTCTTGTATGTTCACTTTCATGGTAGGCCAATAGAAATATGTTTCAATTCCGTTTAGGGTAGACTGAATCCCTCTATGCCCCGCGTAAGGAGGAGCGTAAGATTCATACATTACTTTCTCACGTAGTGAGAAAGTAACGCATAGTCTATTTCCATAGAGAAGATAACCATCTTGTAAAGTAAATGGTTCTTCTTTCTTCCCTAATGCAAGGGATGAAATCAATCTCTAAAATCGGGATCAATAGCATACTCATCTATCATTGAAGATAGATCATTGTGAGTTGCTATGGAAACTGCATTCACTCTCGGCCGTCTTGAGAGTGCTGGATTATGGTTGCCAGCAATGTGAGCAATATAAAATTAAATTGCGAAAGGAAATTTTCCCACCTCATTTGTTTGTCGGAGAGCTTGCTCTGCGTCATGAAGTACTTAAGACTTTGGTGATCCATACGCAGAATGAAAGGAGTCCCCAATAAATAGTGCTTCCATGAGTCTAAGGCATGTAGAACTGCAAGGAGTTCCTTTTCATATATGCTTGAAGCTTGCTCAACAGAGTCGAGCCTTCGACTTTCATAGCCTATGGCGTGCCCTTCTTGAAGCAAAACAGCTCCAAGGCAATCACCACAAGCATCACATTAGACCTCAAATGGTTTTGAGAGATCCGGTAGTGTAAGCACAGGTTGAGAGATAAGCTTTTCTTTAAGCTTTTCAAAAGCATTGTTCTCCTTAGCAGACCATGTATACCTAATGATTTTCTTTGTTAGGTCATGTAAGCACAGGTAGTGTAAGCACAGGTTGAGAGATAAGCTTTTCTTTAAGCTTTCCAAAAGCATTGTTCTCCTTAGCAGACCATGTATACCTAATGCTTTTCTTTGTTAGGTCATGTAATGGTCCCGCAATTTGTGAGAACTTTTCTATGAAGCGTCCATAGTATGCACACATACCTATAAAGCTTCTTAGTTCATGAAGATTCTTTGGTTTAGGCCATTTGGATGGATCCATTTGGATGCCATCTTGAGAGATAATGTGACCTAAATACTGAATCTCTTGCAAGAAAAATTCACTTTTCTTTCGATTAACATAAAATTTGTTCTCTCTTAAAACTTGAAATTTTACCTGGAGGTGTTTCTTGTGTTCGTCTAATGAATTAGAGTAGATGATAATATCATCAAAGAACACTCCAGTGAAGGTTCGATGAGGCCTGAACAGCTTCTCCATCAAGCGGTTAAATGTGGCTGGTGCATTGGTCAATCCAAAAGGCATGACAATGTATTCGTAAAGACCAAATGTGGTGCAAAATACGGTCTTTACAATGTCTTGATCAACTATCCTTATTTGATGATAGCCACTTTTTAGGTCAATCCTACTGAAGTAGGTCGATCCTTGTAGCTTATCAAATAGGTCTTCTACCCGTGGAATGGGAAACCTGTTCTTGATAGTGATCCTATTTAGTGCTCTATAGTCGACACACATACGATTTGTGCCATCTTTCTTTTGCACTAATAGCACAGGTGAGCAAAATGGAGATGAGCTAGGCCTAACCATGCCCTTCTGAACTAACTCATGCACTTGCCGCATAATCTCCTCTTGTTGAGCTTGAGAAACTCTATGAGGAGGTTTGTTAGGTGGTGAACTTCCTGGAAGAAGTTCAATTGCATGGTCATCATTACCTCGTTTACGAGGTAGCTCACAAGGGATGTCATCAATAAAAACATCTTCAAACCCCTTGAGAAAATTGGATAACTCTAATTCCTTTTGGTTAATTTTATTTTCTTTTGCTAAAGCATTAGGTTCATTTTGAGAATCTTTAACAAAAATCATGTACACGGAAATAGAGCTCTTTATTGACTTGTTGAAAGCTTGTGTATGTACAATGGGGATAGTGTTACCCATTTCCTTAGCATCTATATACATGTCTTTTTCCTTGAACTTAAAGGAGATTCTCCTTTCAGGGAATTTAACATTGGTAGCCAGGCGATCAAACCATGGTTCCCCTAGGATTACATCCTCATGCTTGAGAGGAGAGATCAAGAAGTCCTCTTTGTCCACATAGCTTTGGACATGGAGCCTCAATTTCCCGATTAAGGGAGTGACTGAAGCTTCTTGCCCCTTGAAAGCACTGTCTACGGGTAGAACATCTCCCATCTCGTAGGCTTGTATGCCTAGCTTGGTGGCCAACTCTATAGATATAAAATTCTGAGTAGAACCAGGGTCAAAGAGAATAAAAGCATCATGTTCTCTTACCTTTCCCCAAGCATGGCATAGAGGAGATCCTTTGTGGTGAGTTTGGTGAGTCTCCTCGTCTTGGATTTCAACCAAGGTAGCTCTAGAAGGATCATGGCGGGTGTTCTTTTGGGGACAAGCGCGGTACGCATGCCCTTGTTCGCCACACTTGAAACACCGGTTATCCTTGCGATAACGCTCAAGCTCTTCAGGAGAGAGTTTGTTTTTACCTTTGTAAACTCCCTTCTCTTTAGCTTTGTTGGAGTTGCCCTTAGGGGAATTTTGGACATTGTCCTTCCCCTTAGGCTCCGTGGGCTTATTATTTCTTTTAGCCCCCATTTGGAAATTGATTAGAGAGGCCACCATAGTATAGTGTATTACCGCCAATATGGTACGTGGCCGTTGGGAGTTGACATACTCCGCCATTTCTTCGGTTAAGCCCGCACAAAATTTTTGCTTTTTCTCTCCAAAATCCAACTTTTTGAAGACAGTGGCTTTGAGTTGTAGGTCCCAAAAATTGTCTACATATTTGTGGATGGATTCATAGGGAGAGAGCTTTAAGCTTCGCCATTCGGTGAGTACTTTGTCTTTGGCATCAGTGGCCAAAAACTACTTCATAATGAAAGCTCTTAAAGCTTTCGAGGTTCGTGGAGCTTCATTGTTGGCTCGTAGGCTCGACCACCATTCCTTGAGGACTTTTGAAAGTGTATAGCTACATGGTGTAGCTTAGAGGACTCCGTGAAGCCCTCATCTCTGAACGCCGCATCAAATTGTTGGATAAAGGCCAAGACTTTGTCCGTAGCACCAAAGGTGCCATCATAGGTAAGGAAAGAGATGCTTTTCCCTCCCTCTTTGAACTTCTTAAGCTTGGAAGACCTCTTCCATGCAGCATAGGATTTCCTATGGCCTCTTCTTTTTGATGGTTCAAAGGTTGCACCATCACTTTCTTCAGAAGGTGAACAATTTGAGGAAGGTGGAGAAGAGGGTGACCTCTTTCTTGCCTTTTTCTTGTCTTTATCTTCATCGTCTTCACCATCACTTTCATAAGAGGAAGAGGATGAAGAAGATGGAGAAGACGGTGTCCTCTTTCTCGCCTTTTTCTTCTCTTGCTTTTTGTCATCCCTCTTTGAATTATGGTGTGGAGAAGGGTGCGATGGTCTTCTCCGTTTTGGAGGTGATGGAGAGCGTTTAGCCCGCTGTCTTCGTGGAGCCATCTCCGCCAAGGTGGCGGGAGACTCACTTCTTTCTCATTCCTTCGGTGGAGGCTCTTGAGTTCTCCTTTGGGAAGGAGATGCATCATCAAGAAGTAAATTCTTGAGCCCTTCGTATGGATTCTCTTCTTCTTCCCGAATCGGAGAGAGACCTCTTTTGGAAGTCTCACAAGGAGGCTTCCTAGGTGTTCTCTTGTCATGGTGGTGAGCTTGGAGAATCCCATGAGCACGGAGCTGTCGTTGCACTTCACTTTGGAGAGATGGATTGCCCATGGCTTGTTGAAGCCTAGAAACAAGATAGTTAACAGGCATCGGGGGGGGCATCATTAGTATCTTGCTCATTAGCAAAATCAAAGTTATCAACATTAATTTCACTCTCTTTACTATTGTCAGCCATTCTAACAACTTTTAGGTGTAAACTTTTTATGTGTACTTTGGCACTTCAAGCCCTAGTTGCTACTCCTCTTTACCCCTTTAGAAAAATCACTCAAAGCTACTGTACCCGTGGCTCGAATACCATTAATTGCAAGGAATAGAAGAGAGGGTCGTTCAACACCAAAATAGCACCGGCTCCTGTCAAGCTTCTAATAGCTCAATAGTGTTTAAGCCGTAGGCAATCCCCGTAGGACTCCACTGTTAAGACCATAGCTCTCAACGGTGATGCCCCGTTAGCTACACAATAGGCGCACTGCAAGACTGAAAAATCCCTATTCTACTTACTAACAGGCAATTAATAATACCAACCATTTATAGCTAGCTTGAGGACCTCCCTTCTTTGAGCAAGAAAAGAGAAACCTTATGCTCTGATACCAATGTAACATTTAATGGCATGAAAACTTGTGTGTAGCAGAAATTAGCATGAACATAGTGGGCATTTCATTAGAATAGATTCCTAATGAGAATTATAAGAGTACTTGGGTGGAGAGAGCAACAAAAAGCATAACACCTAGTTAGATAGCATGAACAATACTTTCAAAAGAGAGAGAAATTAAGCTATTGACAACAGTTGAGGAACGGATTTACATGGAGCCGGTCCCCCCTCCAAAAGGCTTTGTATTATGGTTTCTCCCATCGAGAGAGACATTGTACAATACAATTATTTGTGTTCCTTCAAGACTAGCTAGTGCAATGAAGATGGAAGCTTCATGCACTAAGCAAAACAATTATCAAACACAACATCAATTCTCTCCGGTCTCAGACCCAAGACCTCACACACCATCGAAGATGGTGAGAGCTAGCAGGGTATGAGAGTAGATTGAGAGGAAGAAGGAGTATTCTTACGAGAAAGATGTACATCTCCTCACATAATCACTCATATTAGCATAGCTTAGCTTAGTAATTAGCATGGTAGAGGAGATGAGCATGCATTGAAGCTTGGCTCTTGGTTGGATTTGCATCACAAAGCCAAGAGTTGTTGGTGTAGGCCTCCCTTATCACAAGGTTGGAGTAGGTGGGAAGCTTTCCATTAAAGCTTGAGAAGGAGAGAGAGTCTTCTTTACTTCACACATGAGATTGTGTGAGTGTGTGTGATAATGCCTTGCAAAAATCAGCCCCCTCTCTCTCTTGGTTGACCCCTCTTGCTATTTGCTCATGCTACAGTCTCATTGGACCTCCCTAGGGCTAGCCAATGATAATTAAGCAGTATATGTGATAGCCTTCTGACATGTGTCCCCCTTTCCCATTTTGTGAGAGCTTTATGTAATTAATAAATGCAACTAAACTCTCATTGGACCCCTTTGCCTCCCGGCCAATAGGAATCAGGCAAGCCATTGGGCTGCTGAATGCTCATTGGACCCCTTGGGAGACTATCCAATAGTCTTCTAGAGAGCTTAATTCTCATTGGTTCTTTTATTAAGTGTTTTTAAATTAATTAAACTAGATTTACTCTAGCCTAATTCTCATTGGTCCACCTCCAAGGCCATCCAATGGGAATTGGGTACACCTTGTGGGCATCTGAGCTAGGGAGCTGACATGTGTTGTGTAAAGGGAGCTTGTGTGTGTGTGTGTGAGTTTCTCTCTCATCCCCTACTCCCAAGGCTCGCCCCCTCCTATGTAGGGATTGATAAAGACTTTTGGGACACACACAAAGCATCCAATTCCCCCCATGCTTGACCTTTGAACACAACCTTTGAATTTTGGAACCTTAGCATTTTGGAAGTCTTAATGGGCTGAACCTTAGGGTCTTTTAAGCCCATTGTTGCACATGGCTCTTTTGCAGATGGCCCCCCCCTTTGGATCCCTATTTTCCCTCCTTTGGATCCTTACTGTGGCCGGTCTGCTAGCTTAACCAATATTCTAGCTTTTTCTCCCCTGGCACTTTCCCATATTAAATGATTAGTTTAACATGAGAAAATCATTTAGGAGAATTAGATATTGATTATTATGACATGACGCGACTAAATGAAAGCACCCATCAAGTGTAAAGTTGAATATCAGACACTTCATGCGACTATAAGGCCGTATACAGGAAGAAGATCTTTGTACTATAAATCTTCTATCTTGTATGTGACTTAATGAAGCCTACCAAACAAAAGAGACTAACAACACTGACAAAAAAGGGGGCAAAAATGACAATTTAGTCATTTATCACGATAGATGTCTGCATGAGCAACCAAGGGTCAAGCCATATTTTGGTCATCAGTATTGGTTCTACATGTTTAGAGGATGCTCATGGTATAATTCATTTCAAGTTTGGAAGCCAGAAGGTGTCTGACATACTGATCAATCATTTTCCAGATTGAAATACAAGAAGTTATCTTGGAGATCCAAATACAAGTCCAAACCAAGCTGAACTTTCTTAGTAGGCTATGAATAGAGAATACATTGTCACAAGCAAAGGGTGAAGAAAAAACGAAAAAGGATAGAAGTCTATCCCTTAGCCAGAGATACAAGTTTTCAAATGTGAAGCCATGATAGCCATATACATACCCTATACATCATGTATATGAATTTTGGGGACAAATGGGCAACGATACCTCTTAGATGGCCATCTATTGCAAATGATGTCGGATAAGGCCTTTTTGAAGCAAGTTACCAACTTGGGGAATTAACTGGGATTTGTCACGGTTTAATTAAGTCATGTATCAAGTAGAAGAAATATAATGATTTACACAACACACAAAAGCCGATAGTGGAAAATGTGACTTTGATCACCTTGATGCATGAACAAAGAAGTCCCCAATGAAGAAGAGCAGACACAAAAGGTAGACAATTGAAGACTCAAAGCCTTAAGTCATTCCTGAAGTTATAGTAGACCCTCAAAAGAGATTCTAGTAAAGGAATTTATAGAGGCATCCAAAAGACAATGTACAAGCAATGGAGCAAAAAACGACAATAAAGATCACATCGACATTGATAATCAAGGCATGTAAGGAACAACATGAATTCGGAGGGGGGAGTGTTGACCCATGGTACGACATAACTCAATTTTTGAACCAAAGTCTTATTTTTTGAGAGTTGTAAAATGATGCGAATTATGGTTAAAACCATCATTTGTAATGAGTAGCTACTCTAGTTACAGAAGTCAGGGTGCAATGGCACTTCCAAATTGTAAATACAAAGCCATTTGATCCAATGAACTCTATTTTTGGTTTAACCTATGGTAGCCTTAGTATATAAGGTACCTAAGTCATTTTTTGTAAGGAAAATTTTTATCTTAATCAAGGTTTTGTGCTGTCGTCGACTGTGTGTGTGTGTGTGTGTGTGTGTGTGTGTGTGTGTGTGTGTGTGTGTGTGTGTGTGTGTGTGTGTGTGTGTGTGTGTGTGTGTGTGTGTGTGTGTGTGTGTGAGAGAGAGAGAGAGAGAGAGAGAGAGAGAGAGAGAGAGAGAGAGAGAGAGAGAGAGAGAGAGAGAGAGAGAGAGTGAGCTTCATCCTAACGCTACTCCCCACTCTCTCATTGCATTGGATATCCGATACCTAGAGGAAAAAGAGCTTACTCAAGACTACTGGGAGAAGAAGCTTGAGATAAAGATTGCACATCTCGAATCAAGGATCCAAGAAGGGCACTATTATCTGGAAAGGCTCTAAGCTGTACTGGATGACATGCCTAGCATCTTAGATGATATGTAATTTTGGTATTGAGTATGTATTGGAGTGGTTTCTCTCGGCCCTATGGTTTGGTAATCTCGTAGCCCTTGTCTCTGCTCCTGGTCTTGTACTCCTGTAGCCCTTGTCCGCTGGCCCTCTTGTATACTTTTTTGTTCATCTAATACAATTCCTCGTGCTTATGGTTAAAAAAAAGAAACCAAGAAGATCAAGCACTCCCCAAAGCCTTCAAGTTTTTCTTGGTTTTTTGAATCAGAAGTAGAAACAATTTGAGATCCACTCTCACCTGAAACTTTCATATTTTGTACTATAGGTGGACAAACTCAGGGGGAGGTTCAGAATCGATATCAATGGGGATCTAGTAGAGATTATTCATTTACATAAATCCATCAGGTAAGGTTGTCATGTGTCCCTTTGCTATATGCCGTCTCTTGAGACTCCCTAGGCTGGTTGGTCAAAAAGTTTACGTGGCACGGTAAATTGAAAGCCATTACTATACCTGGTATTGATGATTAGCACTGCTTGGCAAGTGGCTATGTTATAAATCATGATAAGGCTAGTTTCATAGTATCAGAAGGGACATACTATGCAGTGGTTACATAAGCTAGATGTCAACCAATTATTGATTGAGAACTTTTCAGATTCCTAGTAATTCCAATGGGTTTCAATGCCAGATTCAATCATAGGTGGAACTGGGTTATTGATAAATTCAATCATACTCCTCGTAGAACTTTGAATGTTAAGAAGGGAATGGGGTATAGGAGGGCCTCTTTATTTGGCAGTTTAAGGAAATGCTTAAAGCTTAAGCCAAGTTTGACCAAGCGTAAAAGAGAGGGCAAAACGGCCTATGCTGAGATTTTTAAAAATACCATTTGTATATTTTATATTTGAAAATAGGCTATTTTAACCCAAAAGAGAGGTGGTAATTGAATTTTAAAATGTCTTTTTCTCATCTATCTCCTCTCTCTCTAAAACATAAAGCACTCTCTCTCACTTAGTTCTCATTAAAAGAAGCACATTTCAGCTCTCTTTGTAAAAAAAGCAGATTTTGCATATTCTCTCATTGCATTCTCTCTCTAAAATGTGAGCCAAATCTTTCTCTTTCCCCCCCTTTTCTCTCTTGTAACTTCCACCACCCAATCATAAAGAGGACATTCTATGCTACCTACATCTGATAGAAAGTGCAGATCCTCCAAGGTAGAAGATCTACTCTCTCTCTCTCCCACTCTCTTCCTTTAATGTCTTTATCTCTCTCCCCCACTCCCTCCCTCCCTCTCCCTCTCTCTCTCTCTCTCTCTCTCTCTCTCTCTCTCTCTCTCTCTCTCTCTCTCTCTCTCTCTCTCTCTCTCTCACGCTTATCCCACTCTAGCTCTAGGTGAGAGCAATGGAAAACTCCAATACCTCTGTGTGCAACAACATTTCTCTCTCTAAAGCTCTCATGATCAAAATTTTGAATTCAAATGAGATTGAGCAACACCCCCTCTCTTTCTTCTCTCCACAACATAATCATTTTCTATTATCACTGAGTACTCTCCACTTTTTCCCTCCATAGCCAGCTTTCCCTGCTTGCAGTAGTCACCATTACACATTCTCTTTCTAACTTGCTTGATTATCTAACAAACATGTCATTCAATCGCCCTCCACTATAAGACATTACTAATAGCCCAAAAAGATATCGATTAAACACTGATTTGGAGCAGGAGTACGCTACTGTGAGACTTGACACATCAAATCCCAATGCTGCAGGTTAGCTACGAAGAGACAGACTATCTGGCTACTGCTGGAGATCGTATTTAGCTTTTGTCAATGAAAGGGAAGCAAGTAAACATCTCTTGCTGCCTAATCATCATTGCAAGAGAAGTCCGCAAAAGATCTACGACAAGTTAGTGAGGAAGCCAACAAGAAGACGAAGCAGCTAAATGATGAGATGGTGAATCTCAATGAAAAAGTACAGCAACAAAAAAGAGCAGGAGTGTTGAGTAGACAATTATGTTCAATTACAACACCCTTCACGGGATATGCATCGGTGAATCTATCATCTCACACACGTTCCCCTGGGCTACCACATTTGTAAGTTCAAGAGACAAGCGATGTCCTTGCTATCCTCAAGTGGTGGAGCTCAAAGAAACATGTTTGTCAAATTCGGTAAGCATACGAATGCAAGATTTTGTTTTTCTACATGTTTTGTAGGTTGGTGTAACGTTAATTTAATGCAGAAACTTGGCTCGAATGATGATGGGAATCCATTCCGATGCTCAAACAACAGGACGTGGTCTACTGCAGCATATCATCAAGCCAAAGGAGTTGGTTGAGCTATTGGATGATCCATCCAATGCTGGCATTGCTAATTTTTTGTGGCAAAAGTATTTCAGTGAGCTAAAGTGCATTGCGTTGCCTCAAGAGATGATGGAGGTGTGTGACAGTGCATGAATAAGTTTCAAGGCCTAGGAAGCTTTGTATAGAAGTGTCACACTCGATCATCAGACAAAAGGTTTGTTTAGGTTTTTGCCAACACCTTACAGTGTTAGTGTTGCAAAAAAGTGCGCTAATAATGATGTTGCAAGCTTGTGGGACGGATTTCAGTATGTGGAGGATGACATGCCATTAGAAGACAACAAATTCTTCTTCTACAACGAGTTAAACAATGTGTATGTTGACTTGTTGAAGATCCAAGAGTCAATGATAAGATTTATGGGTTGACACAAGAAGAGTGTGATGGAAAACTGATATTTGTTATGAAGCTTGATGAGTGCCAAGTTGTTAAAGGTCAACGGCTCAAGAGGGTAAGCGTTACGCTGATGAGCAGGGCATTGGCGGGTGTCAATGTCGAGCTAAATGCCAATGAGAATGGAAACATGTGTTTAGGTGTTCAATCATAAAGAATATTTGGTGGCTGGTAGCTTTTCATCTCTCACATGAGACACATGAGGCTTTGAAATGGTATTTCAATCACACCGCAATCATTGATGTCATTCGGCAACAACAAGAAGGACAAAGATTCCATGTTTTAGGTCTTGGAACGTTCCAAATTGAGTGGCATTTGACAATAGACTTGAAAACACGCAAGTGTATGTTAGGGTGCAAGCAAGGTGCAATGACCCTCTTTCCATACATTTATTGCTGCCACAGTAAAGTCTCAATGGGAAGTGAGGGCAAGGGTGAAAAGGCCAGCAAGTTGAAAGGTGGTAAGGGTAAGCGTGGGAAAGTTGCAGTCAACTCTACAAAAGGTGTACCCACTACACAAGCAGTGGGTAAATCACTACAACAATGGTTTTAAAATATCCTCAATTCTGACCTATACAACAGATTGCATGTTGCTTGTTGTTTGATGATGTCTGGTAGACTGCTGTCTTCCTGATTTTGTAGTAGTTAAGTACTACCTCGGGAAGGGATTTTCATGAAATGGTTCGGTGGGTGGACGGATCCGGAGGGTCAGATGGCCGGATGTTGATTTAAATTTTGTATGTTAAACTCTAGGACTACGTGGGATAAAAATTGGTAACCGGGGACGAGTGAGACCAGGTAGGATTGGAAGATCCCTCTTCTTAGGGGAAAGTGATAACTGACGTACCTGCTTGTCAGGAAAAAGGGGTTATCGCCATGAACCAAGAGAGAACAAGAAAGCAAGAGCAGATCCTCAAGTTAAAGATCAAGAGAATCAAGACTAAGGACCACGATTTTGGGTGTAGAAAGCTGTCAAGGACAGATTGATTATGAGAATCGAGACTAAGGACCACGATTTTGGGTGTAGAAAGCTGTCAAGGACAGATTGATTATGAGAAGCGGATAGAATCATTGAATGAAGGGATGTACCCCCTTGGGTGGCATTCGAAATAGGCCAGAGTTCTGTCTGAGTGTCGGTCCCAAGTGGGAGGGATACCTACAGATAGATCTACGTCATTCCCTGGAACGGTTTGGAGGACTGAGGAAGCTGAGTGGGGTCGAGTCTGGGTATGGCCCTCTCAAGTGGTATCAGAGTCTAATTTTGAATCTTGGACCTTGGAATTTAGAATTTTGGATTTAAGATTAATGCATGAGAGAAAAACAACTCAGTGTAGCACCCAAATTTCAATTATATTACAAAATGAAGTCTTGATGTTCCAATAAATTATTCAAAATTTTTCAAGATGGCTTGGGATCTGCCAGAAGAAGTTCACTGGCTTATCTATGAGAGGATGAAAATTGCTATGCTAGAGCGAAGGCTCGCTATGCTGGAATATTTTAGGGAGCTCTTATTTCCAAAAACCTATACTTTTCCCTAGGATTTAAGCAAGTGCAAAGTGTGAGTAAAGTTGGAAATGAACGATATAGAAATTTGTGAAAGAATAGGTAATGCACTTGTGCGAAGATGTATGGAAGGGGCATAAATGAATGAAGACGCATGCACTTGTGCGAAGACACATAAAAGTGGCATGGATGAAACTTTTATTGAGCTTTATTTATCATTCTCCCTTAAGCTTGGTAATAAGGAGTAAGATTGGGTAAGGTAGCTACCACAAAAAGAATTAATTTTTGGGACATTGATTGGAAGATAATTTTGAGTAATAATGAAGAAATCCAAGAAGTTCTTGTGATTAGCCACAGATAAAGCTATAAGTATATATAGCAAAACTTGTTTTGAAATTGTTGATGGCTTGGAATATTCAAGAAGAAGAAGTTTATAGGATAGTCCTGAAAGAATGGGGATAGCAGAACCAGAGAACACGTTAGTCATGTTGAGACACCTTATCTCTCCTAAGGAAAGTGCCATTTCTACTAAGAAATGGAGAACATGTGGGTCGAATGGAGTTACACGGTTAACCCTATGGGAAATCTTTACGTCTTCGCACAAGTGCATTACCTATTCTTTACGGATCATAGACAGAAGACCCTTTGCTGAAAGCACTAAATCAAGATGTCCTTAAGAATTTAATTAAAGAGGAGAGACTGAGATTTCAAAACAAGGAAGTACGCACAATACTCAAATTCTTCCAAAAATGGTTATTTCTTCAATTAAAGCCAAAAAGGATTACAAGGGAGGCAGGAAGTAATTACAAGAGAGGCAAGAAAGTTTACAACTCATGAAGATTCTCTAGTATATGGTCACATAACCAAGTATCGCAAGTGCCACACATGTTAGGACACTCACCCTCTGGAATGGTTCTACGAGAAACATCTTGAGCAATTTGTTGGGTATGAGCTGAGAAGAGAAAAGGACCTCTAAGAGGAAGACTCCATATGGTATCAAGAACAACCTCGCGGAGAACCCAGGATCTCGTGTCCTTTGACGCAGTAGTATTGAGGGCCAAGTCCTAGAGCCTCTGTAACCATAGCAAGTTGGGTATTGTTGCAAAAATGGTCTCTACCCCAGAGAGTCACTCTTGTGAGATGCCTCCATGTCTTCCATATTATCTGGCCGACACAAGAATTTGGCTGAGGTAAGAGGAGATCTTTGTATCGCTCTAAGATCTGTTTTTTAACTGCCTCATCTGCACTCTACAAGTGAGAGATGCATACAAGGAGAACCAAGTCTTCTTGCCAAGACGCCATCAGATAAGCAAATGACTAAGTTACAAGAGAGTGAAGATCATAAAGATAAGAGGATAACAAGTGCTGATAAAGAAGAGATTACCAGCAGATTATAAAGAAGAAGTAGCGTATCAAAGAAGCCACAAACGTGATGACTTATTCAAGAAGATAGCTTATTAAGAAATATTTTCCATGAATCTAATATTATATTAGCAGATTTTTGGGGATGAAGAAGTGTAAGAGAGAACTCAAGTTGAAAGCATTAACAAGAAGTTAAGTCACAAGATGTATCCAAGAAGCTTCATCAATTATGTATTTTATTCGAGTTGAGGACATCTCTTTCTTTTTTTGTTAGGGAAAGATGCTGTCTTCAATAGACTCAAAGATCTCTTGACCAGCAGTCCTGTCCTCATCAACCCTGACTAATTTCACTCCTTAGCTCTTCTTTACCTGAGGAAGTTCAACAACAAATTCAAGTAGACCCCTATTTTAGACCTCTTTGCAAGATATTCAAGCTCAGAACCAGAGGAAACACTTAACTGATTATACCTTAGCAGATGGTCTTCTTTACTACCTGGGAAGCTTCAGCCCCTAGATATTTCTCAGATGAAGTGGGAATGTTTGAGTATGGACTTTGTTACAAGTCTTCCAAAGATAACTGGAAACTATGATTCTATTTTTGTCATAGTAGATAAGCTCTCTAAGGTGGCTCATCTAATTCCAGTCAAGCAGACAACCACCGCCATCGACATAGCCCAAGTATTTGTCAAAGAGGTAGTAAGATTACATGGAATCCCTGCAAGAATCATCAGTTGATCGAGATGCCAAATTTACTTCTAAGTTTTAGCAAGCCATGTTCAATCTCTGGGTACCCAACTGAATCTCAGCTCAGCATATCATCCGAAGACTGATAGTCAAACTGAGCGCGTGAATCAAGTCATTAAAGATATGCTTCGAGCATACTGCAACCAACAATCCCAGCAATGGATCAAGTTTCTTCCCCTAGTTGAATTTGCTTATAACTCTTCTCACCATCGCAACCTCAGAATGTCACCCTTTAAAGCCTTGTATGGTCAGGAATTTTTAGCCCCTCTTTGATTAGCCGACCCAGCTCTTCATGTTCCTGCCGCTAAGTCTACCCTGGAAGAGATGGATCATCAACTTCTAGTCATTAGAGACAACCTGAAGAGAGCTAGTGATAGGTAGAAGAGCTACATTGATCTTCACCTCTCCGCTAGAAGCTATAGCAAAGGCGAACAAGTTTTCCTCAGAGTCAAACCCAAATGCAGCTCCTTAAAGCTAGGAAAAATTCGTAAGCTTGCATTCAGATATTGTAAACCTTTTGGAATCAAATCCATATCTCCTTTTTGTCCAAACCCTTGATCATATTTTTGGTTGGTTCTTCGGAATAACTTATAATTATTCTTCAAGATATTGATGGCACTTTTGATGTAATTTTTATATGGATGTAATCAATCATTATATTTATGGAATTCAAGCATCTCTAGTCAGTCAATTCTTTTGAGATTCAAATCATCTATGGCGTTTTACAAGTCTAATTGTTATGATACACGAAATATCTGATTACCAAGTGAAAGACGAGGCAGTAAGATATAGACATAAGAGAAATAAGGATGGAGGAAATAAATCGGGTACGCAAGGGAGGAGATATTGCAAGATTTAATTGAAAGATCAGTATGAAATCCTTAACTGTCAAGAACAAGGTATAAGTTGGATGATATCAATAGAGAAATGAGTCAATGCTCAAAACAGAAAAAAGTTAAAGTCTAGGTAAGAATGGTAAGATTTTTACAAAGCGTATTAAGGCTAGATAGTGAGCGAAGTGAAGAAATGATCTTCATACCTAACAAGAGAAACACAATCCCGGTCACACCAAAGGAAAAATGCCTTCTTGAGTAAAATCACACTCAGTAATTAAAGTAACCCCGAGTCATTAAGAATTGTTTATGATTAAGACTTTTGAGTCAGCGCTAAAAATGAAAGAGAATGTATTATTCAAGGTCCATACCAGCTTCACTGCCCTTTAATCTAAATACCCTAAAGTTACTGACCATCTTCAATCATAAGTTGACCGAAGATTGAGTTTGACTACTCTCTAAAGCATGTCCCAAACTGAGGACAACTCTTTCTTTTTGTTGGGAAGTTTGTAAGGTCCCTCCTTAAACCCTAGAGCCATTCAGAACTTTTTCAGCTTAGAAAATAATTTAGAAAAAGCAAGACCGACAAAGAAGTCATGCGGACAACGAGACTTTAATCTAGAATGAAAAGACAAGGATGTTTCGGATAAGAAATTACGTCATCCCTATATTTTTCCAAAAAGATTAAGTTTATTTTTATACTTCTTCGTCAAAAGCCGCGTGGGAACTCATCTAGATCGAGAATTGGGAGAAAAAGGGACTAGCTTGATTGAAAGATAAATTTAAGAGATAAGAATTAAGAAGAAAATTGGGATCCAATAGGAATTAAGAAGAGAATTGGGGTCCAATAGCAATTCATAAGAGAATTGGGGTCCAACAGCAATTGAGAAGAGAATTAGGGTCCAATAGCAATTGATAAGAGAATTGGGGTCCAATAGCAATTGAGAAGAGAATTAGGGTCCAATAGCAATTGAGAAGAAAATTGGGGTCTAATAGGATTTGAGAAGAGAATTGGGGTCTAATAGGAATGGAGAAGAGAATTGGGGTCCAATAGGAATTGAGAAAAGAATACCCACCATTTCCTATATACGCATCCCCTCCCCTTTGTAATTTTACACACATATTGCTAAGCCACTTGCATACTTGCCATGCTCAAGATTATGCTTAAGTAAATCAAGGTTTCCATTAAACCTTGCTCTTGCTCTCTCCCTCTCTTGAAGGCCAAACCCTCAACTCTCTTCCTCTTTTGAAGGCCAAACCCTTGAGGGTTTTGTGAAGAAGATCCTCTCTCCTTCCTCTTCACCATAAATCCCTTTCCTTCTTCCTTGAGCCCCACATCTCTTCAAGAAGGACTTCAACCCCACTACCCTCTTGTTTAGAGGAGGTAATCTTCATTTCTAGTAGGATTAATTAATCCATGTGTTTTAATACTAGGAAGGTTTATGTGCATCATTTTAGGTTTAAGCTTTAATGGTAACCTTGGAATTAGGGTTAAGTATTAATGATAGTTATGCATCATTAAGTTAAGCTTCAAAGGTAGATTTGCACTCGTAAGCTAAGCTATAATGGTAACTTTGCACTTAGATGTAAGCTTTAATGACTACCTTGAATTTTAGGTTTAAGCTTTAATGGAAACCTCGCAATTAGGGTTAAATGCTAAGAGTATCTATGCATCATTAAGTTAAGTTTCAATGGTAGATTTTCACTCTTAAGGTAAGCATTAATGGTAACTTTGCACTTAGGTGTAAGCTTTAGTGAGTACCGTGTATTTAAGGTTTAAGCTTTAATAGGAAAGCTCGAAAAATCATAAATTATAGGATGACCTCCTAGCTTCTTAAATGGAAAGCTAGGCACCATAAGAAAAGAGTAGTTGTCTAAGCTTGATAGAAGTAGTTCAATTTTTGGTATTGAAGAGTATTTCTAAAAGTTGTCAATTTCAAGTTTGTTTGCAAATACGGGATGGGGGAGATAGGGGATAACTTCGCAGAATTGACCTCCGTGTTGTTTTGAACCAAAAACTCTACAAGCTTCCATGGAGATGCCCCATGGATGGCGAGAGATTGCAAAAACCTGTGAATCGTACAAAATGGGGATTGAACTTAAAAAGTTGGCATTTCCGAAGAGACATTAACCATCAAATGCCTATGGCAAAAACTCGCTTGTATTTTCTAATAAACTTGGCTGGTAGATAATTAATGAAAGTAGGAATTAAGGTTGATAAATGAATGAACCTGGAAATTACGAACTAGCCCATTGCAAAACATAGATTTAACTAGGAGTTTTGAAGATTGTCTGGAAATGACCGAAACCAAGATGGATCTTCTTGGGGTCATTTTGATTGAAAGGCCGGCCCATCAATAGGATTCTCTTGGGGAACTTGACGGAGATTGGCCCTTTTCGGCTAGGGCAGCGTAACCGGCAAGTTGTTATATCTAGGTCATTCATGCCCGAGGGATAAGGGATGAATGGGTTTGTTTTATTTTTGCCCAGCGGGGTGAAGTACCCACGGCATCTTATTGGAAATCGGCCATAATCCGGGTATGGCCTGATGTCAATAGTTGGATGAGAAGGTCATACTCAGGGAGGATGATGTGAATTTAATTAAGAAAATTTGTTCGACTTGATTACGTAAAAAGGAATTGGAAAGGCTAGGAATATAGGGGCTATCCTGTGCATCGGTCACTAGATGGTGTTATACCTCTCGAAATAAAATGCTTAGGAAGGAATGATAAATTACTTGATGAGTCTTTCCCAAACACTTAATTCTGGAAAATATTGTGAAGGTGTTGCCATTTTGATGACTTGTAACCGATTATCTTGGCCTGAATGGGGAGACAAGATGAATTGGTTGAAACTAAATGTGTTGCCTGATTAGTTAAGAAACTAGTTACAAGCTAATTATAGCAGATAAAGGAAAGGAAATGAATTAAAAGTTTCTAAATAAAGATCTGGTGGGAACAACCAGATGAATTTCCCTGAACGAGGGTATGCAACAGATTGCATGTTGCTTGTTGTTTGATGATGTATGATAGACTGCATTCTTTCTGATTTTGTAGTAGTTAAGTACTACCTCGGGAAGGGATTTTCATGAAATGGTTCGGTGGGTGGGCGGATCCGGAGGGTCAGATGGCCGGATGTTGATTTAAAATTTTTATGTTAAACGCTAGGACTACCTGGGATAAAAATGGGTAACCGGGGACGAGCAAGACCAGGTAGGATTGCAAGATTTCTCTTCTTAGGGGAAAGTGATAACTGTCGTGCCTGCTTGTCAGGAAAAAGGGGTTATCGCCATGAACCAAGGGAGAACAAGAAAGCAAGAGCAGATCCTCAAGTTAAAGATCAAGAGAATCAAGACTAAGGACCACATTTTGGGTGTAAAAGCTGTCAAGGGCAGACTGATTATGAGAAGCGGCTAGAATCATTGAATGAAGGAATGTACCCCCTTGGGTTGGCATTCGAGATAGGCCGGAGTCCTGTCTGAGTGTCGGTCCCAAGTGGGAGGGATACCTGCAGATAGATCTACGACATTCCCTGGAACATTCTGGAGGATTGAGGGAGCTGAGTAGGGTCGAGTCTGGGAATGACCCTCTCACACAAGATCAATCAGTCATGAAAATATGTGAATAGAAACCTGTTTATTGCATTTTTATCCTCAAAATCTAACTTTTTTGTGATTTTAAATGCAAATAAGAACTTCAACAAATAAATCAGTGACGAATAGCTCTGGATCAGAATCAGATCACTTACCCAAAGCTACTCTTACTCATCATATGGGGTTTTGCAATTGTGAATAAAAAAACGTTCCACTGCCACACACAGACTAGAAAACGCTTTTATCCCTTCACAAATCACTCGACCACCACAACTGCTGTAATCAACACTTAATACTACAAATCCTAACTAAATCTATCTAGTCGTAGACCCTCGGAAAGACACGTGCTTCCTAGCTGTCCACTTGATCTCCGAATATCCTCTTCCGGATCCACTTAATAAAAATGCTCTCTTTAGTCGCAACTAAAGCAAGCAACCATCACACGAGTGTTAGTAGGATTACCTACTCAAGTCCTTGTGTCCCGTGCAACAACTCCAATGTTGCGGAAGCGAACCACACCACCTATAAAGTGCATGCAACACTACCTAGATCAACATAATGTCAATCGACGACATAGATGACACGATAGGCGCACAGAGGCAATCTCTATAGCTTGTTAGAGCTAAGACCATCCCACACATACAACACTATGGAAGGCCAACTAAACCAAAATTAAGAATCTCACTACTCTCAACTACACCACCCAACCCACATACACACAAACGAAAGGAAACTCACCAAATCATATCAGAATCATATGAAACTTATGGAACACCATCCCCTCACTAGGATACACCTGTCCCAAAGCCTTTACACTCAAAATCCTCACTCCAAACCCATATGCGTAAAATGCACATGAAGATAGAGCAGGATTTTGAAAGTGCCCAAAACTAAAATCTATGAGTACCTATACGATGTTGCCATGATTCTAATGACTACTTGCACGTACAAAACAGACATCATTTGATACACTCATGACCACAAATAACTCGTAGATGCGTTAGCGTGTGTGCTATATTTTGCATGGAATGCTTGGCGTTGTTGCATAGCTCTCTCCGAGCCTATCTCAATGGTGCATTCTGATCTTCAATGCGATGAGCAAGCAGGGAGTAGCATCAGGATGAAGCGACAACCTTGTCTAATAAACCTAGCGAGCCCAAAGAATACAAAACCCATAGATTCCATTCATCTTAGGATAAAAAACCATTCCAGGCGATCATAAGCCTTATCAAAATCTATTTTCACAAAGACAAATTTCTTTCTTGATTCAACTGCATGTTCAAAACCTTCCCATAGAGAAATTACTGCCTCTATGAGTTTCCTTCCTTTGAAGAATCTTTTTATACATTTCATAAGAATATTGAAAATTCTATTAGCCACAACCTTGGCAAAAATCTTGTAAGTTGTATTGAGCATAGTAAAAGGTCTCCAGTTAGATAGGTCATTCTTAGCCCCTCTTTTGTGCAATACTTTAATGACCCTTGTGTTGATAGAATAGGGAAGAGCCTTGTGGGCTAACCTACAGAAAAAAATTGTAAGGTAAACCATCTAATCCAGGAGTTTTGTTTGGCTTGAGTCCTTTGATAGCTTGGAAAATGTTAGATAGAGAAAGGGGAGATTTGGCCGTAGCAGCTTCCTGAGGAGGGATGACTCTTACTCGGCAAGACAGGGTTCCTATACGTGCTTCCACGACCTCAATGGACAAGGTCTTTGGGGTATTGAAGAGGGAGGCAAAATAATCTTTCACAAACTTAATTTTTTGAGCATCGATCTCAATACGAGTAGTTGTAGAGAACAGAGGGATTTAGTCCCTAGCATTCTTCTTGCATAGGGACTTAAGCATCTCTTTGGATGGCATGTCTAACTTCCTTGCCCACCACTACTTAAAGAAGGATGTGGAATGGTTTTGGATAATATCCTCTTCATGTTTGACCTAGGAGCAAAGGGCAGAAATGCTATTCTGACTTGCTGAAGAGGGAGGGGAGACCTCTAGCTCTGCTAACTTCTCATACAGTTTGTCCCTCCTTTTTCTACGGATTAGCGTGACTTCCTTTCTAATATGAGTGAGTTTAGCTTGAGATTCTTGGACAGCTTTGCTTCATGCTTCAACAGGAGAAGAGAAAGAAGAAAAAGCCTGAGTCAAATCTGATGGATGGAAGACAACCAACAATCTGAAAAGCGATGGGTCTGTATGAAACGAGTTGTTCCTAATCTTGGAGTCCTTGTCACCCATTGTAAGAACTACGGGGTAGTGATCTGAGATACAGGTGTTGTATCTTGGCTTGTCCTTAGCTCTTGTGATTGAGTTAATGAGGGAGATGTCTATGTAACATCTATTAATTTTGTCCTTCTTAGCAATGTTCCTTGACCCATAGTTCTACCAAGTGAATTCTCCATTAGTCCCCATGTCCCAAAGTTGCAGGTTGTGCTTAAGGGATTTCCAAGAATCTTGAGTGGCTCCATGAATTAGGATTCTTTTTGAGAGGAACCTATCTTCTAGAGTTTTGACCATGTTAAAGTATCCTATAAGGATGACAGGCCCTTTGAAGGGTAGACAACTCAGCCCACATTTTGGTTCTGTCATTTATTGATCTTCCTGCATAGACTCCTACTAGTCTAAAGTTCAGAGTTTGGGGGATGGCTACCGAGCACCAATAATGCCCATACTTGACTTCCAAATTGTAATGTTTGTATTCTTCTAGGATTCCCAGAACACAACCTCCCGATCCATGGTTGTGAGTGTCGTGGATCCATAAATGTTTTTTAGAAAGACCATCTAAAGCTTTGGACATGTCCTGTCCTGAAGTTTTGACTTCCTGGAGAATCAAAAATTGAAAGGCGTTCTTGAGCCAGCTGACTATTTTCTTCACTGTGTTAGGGTTTGAGAGACCCTAGAAATTCCAAGAAAGAAGCTTCATTTGGCAACCCTTTTATCTTTTTCTCTCATTGACTACCTAGGAGGTGTATGAGCCACGCTCGCATGATTACGCTTGTTGTCCTTTAACACTTCCATTGATGTAGGGACGTTGGGGGGTTGAGTAGTGTGGGATCTCCTATGGAGACATTCTCCTTATTCAGGTCAAGAAGCTCTTGGTTATCTAGGGTGTTAACTTCTTCTTCTAGCCTTGACGGGTTCGGGGCGTCCTGGTCTTGCATAGGGGGAATGAACTCTCCTTAGTCCTATGAGCTAGAGTCAACATAGTCCTAGACACATGCCAAAATGGAGAACCTATGGGGATGGGATGCCCTGGTCTTTAAGTCTTGCTTTCTTGCATTGCCTTGTCTAGTGGCACACTGAACAAACTTTCCTCTCCCCTTATTTAGGAGAACCTTCATCAGCAAGCTTGGGGGCGGGCTCTAGAGGGGATTGAGGAGAGGGACAAGAGACATTTGAAGGGGCATTCCCTCATGAAATGGCCTTTTCTATCGCGCAGAGGAAGCATGTGTTAGGCAGATGCTTGTATTTGATAGCCTGCTTTAAAACTTTACCATTGTTTATCGGAATATCAATGGAGGACGAAAGATTATCAGGGCTTGAGATGCCCATCTCGACTAAAACCTGGGGGTGCTAGGTGGCCCCTTTAAGAAACTATTCATATAACGTGCGTTCAAAGGGTATTATAAAAACCCCTTTACCTACATGCTTAAGGTAATAAAATGACCCCTTTTTCTTCAAAAACTACGGATTTTTCTCTAAAATCAATTAAAAAAACCCTTTTGTAAGTAAAATCCTGTTAAAATTTGCAATTAAAAAACCCATTCATTTGAACTTACGTGGTAACTTACATGTATAAGAGGTGAACCCCCCGAGAGCTAAGTAGGGTCGTAAAAATCCTATCTTTGCCTTCAACGTAGGACTTTGCCCACTTTCCCTACTATAGGCCTGAGGTGGTTATGCAAGTGCGTAGGAAGGTTCGGGAACTCTACCCAAACAGGGTAGTTCCTAGATACAGATACCTCTGGGTTGAACCTTTTGTTCCACCTAAATAGGTAGGAGGGAGGGGGGGGGGGGGGGTTACAAATAACCCATTGTCCATAGCTAAGGGCTTGAAACGCCATTGCAGGTTCTCTAAAGACAAAAAGGAAGTGATTTTTTAGCAAGCACTATATAAACTCGACCTGTAACCCCCTGGTGGTCCACTATTGTGTTAGCCAGGCTTGCAGAAGGTCAACTGCTAAAAGACCAACTAGGGCTCTACTTTCCAAGTCCTTCTCTACTTTTCTAACTTGAAGTGAAGGCAAAATGATTGAAGGCTTACCTCCCAAAGGATCTCCCTCGTATGTATGAGTAGGGCTATGGCCATCTTCAGGTTGAGCTTCTGGGGTGGGGAGATATGGACTTCCTCCGAGAGATCCAGCAGTAGTTGCCTGATCTGCTCCTGTCGGCGATGGGACAAGGTCGATCCCACCATGTTGTTGAGATTTTGAATGGAGCAGTTGTTGTCAAACAGAAAGGGCCTTCTATAACTTCTCTGCAAATTTTGGGGGTAACACCTTTGTTATGAGGGGGTCGATGAAGGACACGATTGGTTGGGGGCCGATGGGTGCCAGCTGGAGGGGACATTGGGTAGGAGAAGTGATGTGTGATCTGGTCAGGGTGAGAAAGGAGGAGTCCAGGAAATGATGAGGAGAACATCCTACCCTACGGAGGGCGGGCACCGAGGGGGGGGGAGGCTAAGCCATAATTAAATAGGGTTTAGCCTTAGGGTTTTACTCCAATAACTAACTCTATGGACAAAACTTTTGCATCTAACTTTAGAACTGATTTCTTTGCAGATTTTGGCAATAGAGATGACATTCCCCCTTAATCACCTAGATAAGCTAGGTGGCATGAATTACTTCTTTGACAATAGGAAGCTTGCACATCCTTCTCAAATTGGATATTTATGTAGAAACTCCTCTAGACATCTTTCCAAACTTTGATCCTTGCTTTGTAATAGTTGTGAGACCTCCTTGAGAGAGGAAACTGATTGTAGGTAATGCCCAGACCATATAGAATCCTGAAGACAAAAATCTAGAGAAAACAAAACTTTTCCTGATGGGTGCCATTTAATTTCCATGCATTCCAGTACCAACATACAAGCACAAAGCTTTTAGGCACAACAAGAGCATTACAAATAAAAATGTTTGCAGGGGCCAGGACATTCTAAGCTTTGCAGTCCTTAGATGGAATTTATTCATGTTCCTTTTGATCAATACAGCCTAGAAGTCCTTAGAGGTGGCAACTCTCATTATCCATTTGGAAGACATCTTGGCTGAAAGAAGCTGAATGTCAAGGATACCCATGCCTCCTCTTTCCGTATCCATGCAACAGGTTTGGCAGGCAACCTTTGGGAATCTATTTGCATCCTCTGAGCCACACCATAGAAACCTTCTTCAATTCAAAATCTAGCAGGTAGGTTAGGTTGAAAGTTTTGCCAGGAGTATAATTGAATTTGTAAAGAATCTAGTTCCACCTCTGATTGAATGTGACATCGAAACCCATTGGAATTCCCAAGAACCTGAAAAGTTGTCCATCAACAATTGGTTGGCATCCAACTTGTGTAACCACTCCATGGCATGTCCCTTCTGATACTCTGAAACCGGTCTTAGCATGATTTATAACATACCCACTTGCCAAGCATTGCTAATCATCAGAACCAAATATAGTAATGGCTTTCAATTTACCTTGCTACATAAACTTTTTGACCAACCAAGCCATGGAGTATGAAGAGATGGCATGTAGGGACAAAGGACAACCTTGCCTGATGGATTTATGTAAATTAATAATCTCTGTTAGATCTCCATTGATACCGAGTCTGGAGTCTGGACCTCCCCCTAAGTTTTGGCCAGCTATAGTACAAAATCTGAAAGTTTTAGGTGAGATTGGATCCCAAATTGTTTCTATTTCTGATTCGGAAAACCTTGAAAAACTTAGTGTTTGATTTTCTTGATTTTCTGTTCACAAGCAACCAAGAAAAAGGCTCGAATTTCTGTTCACACGCGTGAGTCGGCTAGTGTGACCCCTCTCTCTCTCTCTCTCTCTCTCTCTCTCTCTCTGGCCAATGGAAATTAGCCACGAATGCATCGCTGCAGCTATTCGTCACCTACCCGAACGTGACTTTTAGCTCGCTAAAATCGCTTTCGCAGCTGGCTGCTGGAAGCCCCGGAGAACGCTCCAGCGGCCAGCCTCGCAGGTTTCGGGTAAAATGTGTGTCTTTGGAGGTGCACACGATCCCTATCTATAAGGTAAGGGCCCATAGCAGTCACATTGCTCCCATAAAGAGCCAGAACGGGGAAGTTTGGCTAGAGGGAAGGAGAGGAGGGCGAACTACAGAGAGCGACACTGGAGGCTGGAACTGTGTGTTGAGAGAGACAGGAAGAAAAGGAAGGGAAGAGAGAGAGAGAGAGAGAGAGAGAGAGAGAGAGAGAGAGATGGAGTGGTGGGTGGGCGCAGTGTGCGGTGTGGTGGTGCTGCTTGGCGTGCTGGCGCTGTACTGGGCGGAGGTTAGGAGGCGGCGGTTTACACACATACCTTCGTTGCGAGGTAAGCACGTGGTGATAACGGGCGGGTCCAGCGGCATCGGGCTGTGCATCGCCCAGCAGTGCGCGGCCGAGGGCGCCTACCTCACCCTCATCGCGCGAACTCTCTCCAAGCTGGAGGACGCTCGCCGCGACATCACCTCTTCCCTCAACCTCCCGGCCGACACCATCCGCCTCAAGGTCATGACCTCATATTCTTTTACTAAATTGGGATGGTTTTGGTTCAGCATATATTGAATTAAGGTTTAAATTTGTGGTGCGGTGCAGTCGGTCGATGTGGGCAATGCAGAGGCTGTGGCTGTGGCCATTCGGGAGAGCTTCGACTGGCGGCCTATTGATGTGCTGGTGTGCAGTGCTGGCACGCTGGAGGCCAACTTCTTGGAGGACATGAAGCCCAGCCGGCTGGAAGAGATAGCGCGAACCAACATCCTGGGCGTCATGTTCCCAATCCAGTCCACCATCCCCCTGATGAAAACTCGCAGTGCCGACCATCCCTCCTCCATCGTCATCATCGGCTCCCTCTCCTCATGCGTAAAGCTCAGCTCCCCCCTCAGCTTGTTTCTCAATTGCTGCCTTTCATGTGGAAATGCTCCAATCCCATTGGTTGCTGTGCTTGCAACCAAACCTTACCTTAAATCTGTCAAGGTAGTAGGGAGGTCTCAATATACCCAGGAAGGTAGTACTCTAACCATATCCATGTATCTACAGCTGTGTATTGCTGCAGATTACAGTTACATTGGCTTCATACCTTGGAAACAGCTTTCCCAGTGGGGAAGTGGGTTGGTAACACCCATTAATCGCAGCCCGCCAGCCTCGAGCCCTCTACGTCTGTCTTATGAACCGAAGCCTCAACCCCACTGAGCTATGTCCCTCGGGTGACCTAGCTTTATTATGTGCTAACCCCATCATTATGTGCATTGAAAAATTGTCAGTACATTGCAGTCGCTATCTTCTTTTGTGCTAGTTATGGTAAGCTCGATTAGGCTGAGCATTACGGTGGATATGGAAAATCTGAATCTGGTCACTTTGCAGGTGTTTTTATACGGGTCAAACATGTACACGCCTTCGAAATGTGCATTGAAGGGGCTTGCAGAGCTGCTGAAGTTTGAGCTGCTACCATACAAGATTGGGGTCACCATCTCATGCCCTGCTTTCACACAGACTCCAATGTTGGCAGAAGGTTTGCATCGCTCACACTTAAAAAAAGTCTATACCAACACACTTTTTTCACTTTTTCACATAGACACTTTCACCTTTTTGCATAAAAAAGATGAACTTTTTCTATCAGCTTTTGATATATACACTCACAATGTGTCTCTCTCCCCAATTGCTAACCCATGGTTTCCTTTGTTTGCAATGTGCAATCAGTGGAGGAAGTGGCCTCAAGTTTCATAACCCTGGGTGAGAAGATATACTTGGGGGCTTTTCGAGAGTGCGCAGATGACGTCGCGCGGTTCACGATTGAGGGCTTCAAGAGGAACGAGTTCTTTGTGAGCACCACGCTCCAGGGTGTTCTGGTGAGGACGATAGGGAGAGGTTTTGTACCTCCGGATTCATTGCTGATCCTCTTGCTTGAAGTCCTGCTCATTGTTCCCTTGCGGATTTTAACATTCATGTGGCAAATCAATGCCAAGCATGTCTTACGCACAAACGAAGTACCCACCTTGAAGAATGATTAGACGCCTCTAAGCTAAATTCCCTCTATTCTCTGTGTTTTTACGGTTTTGACCCTTTTCATTGCCAAAGGAAGAGAGAGAATGGACGTCAGCATCACCTGTCAATCGGAATGGGGGAGAAGTATGGATGTGGCCAACAGAGCCAAATGATTTGGATAACGAAGAACGCTTCCCTCTCTCTCTCTCTCTCTCTCTCGCCCTCTGTGTGTGTGTGTGTAGAATTTAAAAATCGGTGTGCGCAGTCCAAAGCATCCAAAAGTATTATTATTCTGGTTAATAATATTGCCAAAATGCAACGTGTGTGGTATGGTAGAGAGAGAACCGACTATTTTTAATGGAGAGAGAGAGAGAGAGAGAGAGAGACTTCAAGAAGTTCGTTGGAAATTGAGAGACTTCAAGAAATTTGTCTGAAATGGAGAAATTAGCCTAAAGCGACATGGCAATTGAGAAATCAAAGTGACATGTTGGTTTTTAAATCTCTCTCAAACCAGCTCCCTCCTCACCTACCCCTCCTTGAGTTTTGTTCATTAAATACTTATCTTCTCTTTTCCACCACGAGCTGGACTCTCATTGCTTAATTCAGATGTATGTAATAACCCTTCACTCATTAAGGAACACTATGTATTGTTTTGTTTGTAATGTTTTGTTTTCGGTCCCATGGGTCACATGTGACTTTCGCGGACAATAATTTAATGTGTGTGTGTGTAACCTTAAGTAGGTGCTTGGAAAGTGTTCCGTTTCTCTCTCATGTGGGAGCCATGCCATCGGCATTTGGTATTGATGAGTAGGACCAAGCAGATGAGGCGGGGTCTTGCAGTAGATGGATCTCTCTCTCTCTCTCTCTCTCTCTCTCTCTCTCTCTCTGCACGATGCGGGGTCTTGCAATAGATGGATCTCTCTCTCTCTCTCTCTCTCTCTCTCTTTTTCTTTGCACAATTTCTCTGTGTGCCAGGGATAGTTATGTGCTAGAATGTATAGGAGTAAAGCCATGTGCGGATATCTGTTGGGTATTTGGTCAATGGGAGTTTCAGTTGTCAAATCCAATATGGTATGAGTAAAGAAAGAGAGAGCACACATAATAAAAGATGAGGAATATTATCTAAGTGTGTTTTTAAGTTTAATAAAGAAATATACTTAAACAACGTCTTATCGATTAATATCAAAACTCTTGTAGCAATGGCCTAGTTGCAGCACTCTCTTAAGTCCCTCTCAACAAGGGGAAATGTTTCTTTTAGCAAAGATATACTTGTAAGGGCCATATCAAACATGTAGAACTTCCCATTATTTTATATCCTTTTGAGTAATTTTCTTTTGCACATGAAACTTACAATTATCTATAGCTCAATTGTGCAAGAGTCGCACAATTTTCTCCAAGGTCTCTTCATTTTTTTCATGAGATTAAAAAGTCAAATTCTTCAAAACACAGTAGCGGTCTTATGGAGGTCTACTTGATAAGGGTAGTTCTTGATAATGATAGCTTCTAAAAAGGAAAATTTTATGTTTAAAAAGACCTAACTAATGTTTAATCATATCAAGAGGGTTTTCTTAAATACACGTATGATGTAAATCGTATTTAATCTATATTTGTTACAAAAAGACACATCAATGTCTTCTTTTGGTACCAAACTAGTGTTAAGTAGGTAGTTGGTGATTGGAAAGTGTTTGTCACTTTGCCATGTGGGGGCCATGCCATTGGTGTTTGGTGCTGCTAACCGTCTTCGCTTGGGTTGAGTAGGACCAAGCAAACGACGTGAGTTGGTCTAACAATAAGGCTTTGACCTCTCAACCTACATGTTGGTTCAAATCCCCCGTTGGGTCACCTCTAGAGGGACACCTTGCGCTCATCTGGCATTCACGTTTGTAGAGATCTTACCCTTGGACACTCAAGTGCATCCTCCTCTTGAGGTGGGTCACTTGAGGAGCAGGTTCCTAGCTAGTTGCTATGAATTTTCTCCGTCGTTCCTAGCACGGTGCGGTGCATCAATTAGGTGGCCATGGTGATGCCTATGTGTGGCTCTTACCCAATGGTATGCGGCCCTTGCTCGACCATGTTTCATGGCTAATATTTAGAAAGGATAAGCACCTCTCCCCTGTGGCCCCCTGGTGCGTCAAAAAAGAAAGTTAGACTAAAGCAATATGCTAAAACAAGGACTTATCAATCAACATCGAAACTTTTGTAGCAATGGCCTAGTTGTGGCATTCTCTTTAGTTTGATTGTCCCTCTCGACATGGGGAGATGTTTCTCCTAGACCCCCTTGCTCTCCTTCTCATGATGACTCCCGTAATGCCTAGCACCCCTCCCATCCCCTCCCCCATAGTTTCTTAGTACCAAGCAATTACTTCATGACCTAGTAGCAGGCGATGTTCTCTGAGGATGCATTATACCAAGAGGAAGGGATTACCAAAAAAGATAAGGTAGCAAAAACCGCCCTTTGTGGACACCATCTTGGTGAAACCTCGACAACTCTCAAGAGAGGTGTAGAAGAAAATGCTCTTGTTGATCATATGCCATCCCCTAAACGCTCCCATCTACCCCGTGAACCTTTAATTTAATTAAAGCAAAGAAAGACCTCGTGGGGTAGTGCTCAACAGAGCTTTGCTACTAACCTCTTGTTTCTTAAATAAGGAAGATCCAAAGGGTTTAATTGGTTTGTTAGTTGTCGTAGGCATTGATATTATCGCCGTGCGAAGTTATCCGAGCCAACCCAAAACTGAGCAAACTTTTCCAAGTGAGCTACACACACACACACACACACACACACAAAAAGAGAGAGAGAGAGAGAGAGAGAGAGAGAGAGAGATCTTTTTTGCAACCCAAAGAATAGATGTCGACACCATTGTTAGCAAAAGACAGTGCTTTGAGGTTAGAGTCTCCACCATAGAGGTCTAGTCATTGCTATACATGTCTTTAATTTTATTAGGAGTATGAATAACTGCAATGCGTATTATTCAGTGTGTAATGTGTCAAACAAGTATGGAATCTACCAAAGTATATAGCGTGTGACAAAGAGTGGTATCAACCATTGCATTGAGCATAAGGTCAATTGCAAATGAAGTTGTGATTGAAAATAGAATGAGAAGATATAATGAAGAAGAAGATATATCACACTGTAGGAACGACCCCAAGTGACCTCAAAGGTTTATTCGACGAGAGAATTTGTAGAACACACAATAGGCCATGCAACATGGTGTTACTAAAAAATTGCTTCACATGTGCTTTCGTTCACTTGAAATATGGCTAGCACATTGTAGCCCTCAATTGCAGTGTTGTCTTAAACTATATTGGCTTTACCTCTCTCTCATGGCACTTATCTGAAGTTTCTCTCTCTCTCTCTCTCTCTCTCTCTCTCTCTCTCTCTCTCGCCCTCCCTGTGCGCATCAAATAGACCTTTAGATCAAATCTAAAACTTTTCTTCTTCACCTTTTTGTTCTTTAAAAAAAATAAAAAGCAAAACTCACAATTGTGAGTGAATTATATTGATCAACCTAAAAAATTACAAGATCTTGTCATGCTCGTGTTGAGCCATGACATCAAACAGGGACCAAAATCACAACGGCTATCAGGGTTCTTCTCATATCTTTTA